>NC_061111.1:95703046-95769695 GCF_002878395.1 Capsicum annuum | reverse complement strand
GTTAATATATGGAAACTAGTAGGTGGACCTTGCGAAATGATATATGTCTTAGCATTATATGATGAATAGTTAAGCTGAAATCTAGTGTGTGATGCCGCAGTGGATTAATTAACGACTTATATAATAAGGTTACTAACTAGATTATGGCCTTGAAATGGGTGAATAAATAATAGTGTAAGTAACTTTTAGATTTTCCTTATTTGATGTTTAGTAAACTATAAGATTTGTAAATTAGTACTTTATTGATTTGGCGATTATCTAATATTGACTAGACTTGGAGTTCATCAAGAAAATAGAGAAGAAGTGGCTATATATCTATGTCATGGTTCTATCCGTTTGGTTTTATATAAATACAGTTTTGATGATGATTGTAGAGCTCGGTAAGGGGCTATGGTGGAAATGTGGACCGGTAGTTTTGGGAAAGTTACTGTGTAAATGTGCCTTGATATATTGATGGTTTGATCTTTTGGTGTACTCTCTAGTGGTGTGGGATGCTGTGGTGAGTTCTTGTATTGTATTCTTTTGGTGTACTCTCCGGTGGTATGGGACGCTGTGACGAGTTCTTTGTTGTGTTGTTTTGTGTGTACTTTCCAGCGGTATGGGACGTCATGGTAAGTTTTTGTACTTTATATTCTAGTGCTGGTTGGTGTTGATTACAATAAATACTCTGGTGGTATGGGACGCTGTGTCGAGTTCTTTGTTGTGTTCTTTTGTGTGTACTTCCCAGCGGTATGGGACGTCATGGTAAGTTCTTGTACTTTATATTCTAGTGTTGGTTGGTGTCGATTACAATAAATACATGGTTGTTATTATATATTTATATGGCTTTAGGCTTCCAAAATGATTACTCATGTTGTATATAAAAGTTATGGTATATGCGGATATGGAATGTTATACAATTGATATAGTTGATTAGTTATTTATATTGTTATATTGAAGAAGATTCAGGTTCGATCCTATACCTTGACTCTAAGTTATTGTCTTACTTTGTATCGTCTTTATATTATAATTTAGTTTAGTCAGCCGGTGATGCCTACTGAGTACACTTGTTTTGGTACTCATACTATACTTTTATACCTTTTTGGTGTTGACCCGAGTTCTAGTTTCAGCTGTTGAGCCAAGATTGTTCTATATTAATCATCAGGAGATCGGGTGAGCTCTTAGAGTTTGAGCTTCTCTCTTTCCCATCTATTTTTACATATCTTTAATATCTGAGACAGTTGTATAAGACTATTTAAGTTTATCAGACTTTGAGTTGTAAATTCCTATTATTGAGTTGAGAGTTGCTCTTGTACTAATACTGTTAGGTCATGGGATTGGTATTGAATATCATTTTTATTAGTCATGGAATATTGTTGTTATATTCTATTGACTTTACTCTTTAATAAATGGTTTGGACGCGTGCTTTAATGGTACGTAAGACGGCCCTCGAGACCTAGCATCATGATGTACCCCTAGTTAGGGATCCGTATGGGCCTCCCTAGAACCCCATTCATGCACCTGAGCTAGAGACTCCTCCAACTTAGCCAACGGTGGGCTAGGGACCAACCTAGGCTCCATTGGGATTCAACCCCTCTTCTTTGCTTAGAGATACTTTGGTTCTGCCGTTGGGTAATGTTAATAGTTCACAGACTACAAGGACAGGAGTACAACCTATAACTATAGCTCCTAGAGTTGAGGTTCCTCCTATTCTGGCAGTTGTTCAGCTAGTTGTGACCCAACCCGCTATGTCGGTTGAGGAGCAAAAATACTGGGAAGATTCTTGAGGTTGGCTCCACCTAGGTTTTCTAGTTCTCTTGGAAATTATGAATTTGAGTTTCTGACTGCTTCTGAGGATAGGCTTTATGGATTAGGCCTTGTTGATAGCCATAGTGTGGATTACCCCATATTTCAGTTAGACTTGTCTTCTTGACACTACTGGAAGGCTTTTGTAAGTTCTAGACTAGTTGGATATTCCCCTCGCTCTTAGATTCAGTTCTTTGAGATGTTCTTGGAGAAGTTTATGCCACACAGCCTTAGAGATCATTTAAGAGATTAGTTTTCTAGATTAGAGTAGGGTTCTATGACAGTCGCTGAGTATGAGGTTTCTTTCTGTAAGTTGGCTAGGAATACAAATTTTATCATAGATACTGAGTATGGGAGAGTTTTCTGCTTTGTTAGGATTAAAAATTCCTATTCTAATGGCTACTCAGAGTTTGGTCGCAATGGGTAGGACATTTGATGAGGTTGCTGATTATGCTAGAGTGATAGAGCACATGCATTATGAGGGATATGATAAGAGGCCAAAGAATCAAGGAAGAATTAGAGGGAGCTGTGGTAGTTACCGATTTAGGAGTGGTATTTCTTATGTTGGACATCTTTTGTGCTCATTTTTTTATCCTCAAAGTTAGACTAGTCGACTAGTTTATTGCTAGTGGTCTCCTGTAAGGGGGTGATAAGTATTTTAGAGGTTCTTCTATAGGCCAAGATAGGCGTGGTAGCTATCCCGGATAAGCCAGATTGGAGAGTTTTGGTTCTTCTCGTGAGTCTTGTTTTACTTGTGGGCTTCCTGGTCATTTCTCTAGGAAGTGCCCTAGTCATGGGGCGATGGTTATATCAACCCAGGTAGCTACTCCTATTAGGGCAGTTCATCCCTTAGGTAAAAGTGGTTTGCGAGGTCGTAGGGGTGGTTATCAGGGTGCTCGAGCTGGTACTCAGGCAGGTAGGACAGGAGGTCAGTTAGGTGCCCAGCCAAGTGGTGGGCGTGGTCAGTTGGATGCATTACTTGCTAGACCCTAGTCAAAGAATTTGGATGCTGTTTTTATAGGTGTGATTTTGATATACTGCAGGTCGGCTCTTGCTTTATTTGATCCTGGATTCACTTATTCTTATATATCTACTTATTATGCACCACAGTTGGACTTGACTAGTGATTTTTATCTGTGCCATTGAACATATCTACTCTTGTGGGTGATTCTTTAGTAGTGGATCAATTATTCAGATCATGTGTGGTGACAATTAGTGATGTTGATACTTATGTTGATCTTATTATTCTAGATATGCTGGATTTTGATGTGATTCTGGGCATGGACTGGTTATCCCACTATTATGTAGTCATGGATTATTTTGCCAATACCGTTACCTTATCCATGCTCGACGTACCCCTAGTCATGTGGTAGGGAATAGTTTGCCGCGAGCTGATAGGGATTATTTGTTAAGATTATTCTAAAAGGCTTCTATCGAGGGGTTGTAAGTCTTATCGCACCTACGTATGTGATACCTATGTAGAGAGTTCGATGCTTGACTCTTTTACTGTTGTGTATGAGTTTCTTGATGTGTTCCCTATCGATATGTCTAGTATTCCCCCTGATCGTAAGATTGATTTTGTTATTGACCTTTATCCTGTCACCCAACCTATTTCTATGTCACCTTACCATATGGCTTCTGCTGAGCTTAAAAAGTTAAATTCCCAGCTCTAGGATCTTCTTGGTAAGGGTTTTATAAGACCGAGTGTGTCCCCATGGGGAGCTCCTATTTTTTTTATGAATAAGAAGGATGGTTCGATGTGTATGTGTATTGATTATAGGCATCTTAACAAGGTAAATAAGAAGAACCGTTATCATGTGCCCCATATTAATGATTTGTTTAACTAGCTTCAAGGTGCAACCTTGTTTTCTATGATAGATTTGAAGTTCAGTTATCACCAGTTGAGGATTCGGGCTGAGGATATCCCAAAGACAGCCTTTAGGACCAGTTATGGTCACTATGAGTTTTTGGTGATGTCTTTTGGGCTGACTAATACCCCAGCCGCATTTATGGACTTGATGAATCGCGTGTTTAGACCTTATCTAGATTCCTTTGATATTATGTTCATCGATGATATTTTTGTGTACTCTAGGAGTTGTGTTAAGCATGCACAATATTTGAGGGTTGTGCTCTAGGTTTTTTGTAAGCATGTGCTTTTTACCAAGTTCTCCAAGTGTGAGTTTTGGCTTGATTCATGTCATTTCTTAGACATGTGGTGTCTAAGGCGGGTATTATGGTAGACCCGACTAAGATTTCAGCAATTCATGATTTGACTAGGACAACGTCTCCGACTGAGGTTCACAATTTTATTGGCTTGGCTGGTGATTATAGGCATTTTGTTGAGAGCTTTGCTACCATTTAAGCCTCTATGAATAGATTGACCCAGAAGGAAGTTCCCGTTCGATGGTCTGAGGAGTGTGAGTTGAGCTTTGGAATGCTTAAGGATTGTCTTACTTCATCCCAAGTGTTAGCTTTTCCTGTTGTGGGCGAGGGATTCACAACATTTTGTAATGGATATGGTGTTGTTCTTGGATGGGTTTTGATGTAGCAGGGTTGTGTCATTGCTTATGCTTCTAGACAACTTAAGGTTCATGGGAACTACTACCCCACTCGTGATTTAGAATTGATGGCGGTAGTTTTTGCACTCAAGATTTGGAGGCATTACTTGTATGGTGTGCATTGTGAGATTTTGGCCGATCATCGTAGTCTTCAGTATCTTATAAGCCAACGAGAGCTTAATGTTTGCCGGCGTAGATGGATGGAGTTGCAAAAGGACTAAGATATTTCTATCTTGTTTCATCAGCATAAGGAGAATATAGTAGCTGATGCCTTTAGTCGTAAGGAAGTGAGTATATGTAGTTTGGCATGTATATCAGTTTCTCAGAGTCCCTTGGCACGAGAAATCCAGTCCTTAGCCAATCTAATGGCTCGCCTCGATATTTCTGATCCTATGAGGATTTTGGCTTGTTTTGAAATAATGTCCTCCCTATTTGAGAAGATTCGTGATCATCAGTTAAAAGATAGTAAGTTGTGCCTTCTCCATGATCAGGCAGTGAGTGGTGAGTCTGGGACACACCATAAATTTTGAGGGTAACTTGAGGTTTCAGGGTCGTATTTATGTTCTCTGCCTTAATGATTTGATTCAGTCAATTCTGTATGAGGCTCACAACTCTAGATATTCTATTCATCTCGGTATGAACAAGATGTATAGATATTTAAGGAAACTTTATTGTGGGACGGTATGAAAAGAGATATGGTAGACTTTGTACCTCGTTGCCTATGTTGCCAGTAGGTTAAGGCAGAGCATCAGTATCCAGGTAGATTGACTCAGAGATTGCCCATTTTCTAGTGGAAATGGGAAAGGATTACCATGGACTTCATTCGTGATTTGCCTTGTACTTTCCATTGTCATGGCGATATTTGGGTTATTGGGGATCATTTGACCAAGTCAACATATTTTATTCCTATTCAGATGACCTTTAGTGCTGAGAGATTAGCCTAGATTTATGTCCGGGAGATAGTTGGTTTACATGGGGTCCCGGTGTCTATCATATAAGACCATGGTTTTGTGTTTACTTTGCTATGTTGGAGAGAATTTCAAGAGGAGTTAGGTACTCGAGTTGATTTGATTATAGCTTTTCATCCGCAGATGATGGTCAATCTGAACAGACTATTCAGGGGCCTAAGAATATGCTCCAAGCCTGTGTTATGTATTTTAGTGGTCAGTGGGATCAACACTTAGCATTGATATAGTTTTCCTACAATAATAGTTTTCATTCGTGTATTGATATGGTACTTTATGTGGCTTTGTACGGTAGGAGGTACCGTTCTCCTATAAGATGGTTAGACCCTATAGTACAAATTTACTTCGCTACTCAATGGATAGAGTCAGGACAATTCAGGATAGGCTGTAAGCAACCTAGAGTAGGCAGAAGGCCTATGCCGATCGTAGGCTTTGTACCTTGATATTTAGAGTTGGTGACCGTGTGTTCCTTTGTGTTTTACCTATGAGAGTTATGATGAGATTTAGGAGGAAAGGTAAGCTTAGCCCTCTCTATATTGGTCCTTTTGAGATTCTTCGTGTAGTTAGCGAGGTATCTTATGAGTTGGCTTTACCTTCAGACTTTGCTGCTGTTCATCCATTTTTTCATGTCTCTATGTTGTGAAAGTATATTCATGATCCTTCTCATGTGCTTTGATTGGAATCAGTCCAGTTAGACGATCAGTTGACATATATGGAGGAGCCCATGTTAATTTAGGCTAGTAATGTGAGGCGACTGCGTACTAGGGAGATATCGGTAGTCAAGTTTTAGCGGAGACATCGCCCAGTAGAGGAGGCTACTTGGGAGATCGAGAGTGAGATGCGGGCCCATTATACTTGTTTGAGAGTTTAAGTATTTTCTTATCTTTAGCTTTTAGAGACAAAAGTTCCTTAGTAGTGGATGTTGTAATGACCCTTTAGGTCATTTTTCGCATTCTTGGTTAGTTTTGTCGATAGAGCTTCTCCATAGCCGCCCCAAGTCACTAGTGACTTGCTGGAACTGATAGATCAATTACCTGGCTGTTCGTTTTGTTCCTTGAACCACTGTCTTAATTTGAAGTCTTTATTGGTCCTAATTGACCACCAAAGAAAAACCTTGGTAACACTGCCTCGTATGCAGAATCTGACTTCGCCAATACGTCTGAAATATTAAAAACTATGGGGTTAAATATCTTGTTTGTTCAAAACAGACCCCGAATGCATCTCGAGGCATTGGCCAAAACTCAGAACCAAGTTCCAAGCTTTAACCATGCCTTATGTTGATCGAGATGTCGTGATCACGATGGCTAAGGCACGATTGTGGTGCCACAATCGTGGGTAGGCGGTTGGTGTGACTGAAGGTCTGTCTTAGATGAGCTTTTGGCTATTTTGTGCCTCCCCTTTAAGATTCAAACCCTAATAGAGTGTAAAATATCGAAAGTGAGTCTTGTCGGTTTGATTGGATGCTTGAACAACTTGTGAAATCGAATCTTGCTACAAATTTAAGTTATGGTTCCTTTTAGTTTGGTATTAGTTACTTGAAATTTTGACAAAAACCCCTATGGGCTTGAGACTTAGATTAAGCCCCAATTTTGATTGATTTACTCAAATTAGTTGAGGGTTATAAATCCTTAATGTTATGTGAGTAACGGGTTGGTCTCAGAAACTCATTTTTCAAAGGTGGAATCTTCTTGGGGTTTTGATGTTATTTTAAACCCATGGCACAATGGTGACATAATGGATATTATTATTCTTATTGTAATGCTTAGATTGTATTGTTGATAGCTTGGCTCGTGCAAGAGGAAGCTTCAAGCGAAGGAAATGCAAAGCTTATTGATCCGTGAATTGCTTGGGCTCAAGGTAGGTTAGGCTTACTCGTAGTTAGGTTGAGCTTGGTTATAATATATTATTGATATCATGTGAGATTGGATGGCATTTTTAGATGATAAATGATTGAATGATGATTCTTGGGATTAGTTGATTCTCATAGGTTGCTAAACTTGTATAAGTATGATTGTTGACCTCTAGCTTAGAACCTTGGATAGTTCTACATAGAGTCTCATAAATAGTATGAGAACACTTTAGTTGCTCTACTAGATAAAAATGATGTTGTTTAATGACCTTAAGAGTATGATGACCTAGTTGTTTTTTAATTTTGAAATGGCATTAGTGTTAGGTTGACTTCGAAAGAATTCTTGAAGAAGATTTCTCCGATAGACTTAGGAAGGATTAATAAGCCCTTATGGTGTGAGTTAGATAACCTAGCCTAAATCTGAGTAGAAGTTAGTCTTGTAGAAGTGACTTTAGTATTAATGGGAGTTAGAAGTGGGACTTGACCCACCTTAAGTATGAACTATGTAACTCCTAGATAACATAGATACTTTATGAGTGACAAAATTATGTTAATTAGATTACAAGGGTGAAACTCGGTTATCGGTTTATGAAAAAGGTCGTTGGTTGGAAAATGTGTATACTTTATTGGTTGTCTTATTTCCATGTTATGGATAGCCATGGAATTACGATAATTGTGTATATCATCTAGATACTAATGCTTATGCTACTACTCATATTTCATGATGGTGAATAATAATAAAGTATGATGGTTTATGTATCTTACATCTCTGTTATTCTATTATTGTCAACTTGTGTATGTTTATTGATTTGGGTCATATATGAGTGTGTGTGTTGTCTTGGGAAATATTGTTGATCTATGATGATGCCCGGTGAATCCGGAGAAAATATTAATATTGTGATGATGCCCGTGAATTAGGAGGAAATACTGATACTTTGATGATTCTTGGTGATTTCAGAGGAAATATTGATATTATTATGATGCCTGGTTAATTTTGAGGAAATATTGATACTATGATGATGTCTGGTGAATCCGAAGAAAATATTGCTACTATGATTTTGCCAGATGAATCTAAAGAAAATATTGATATTATGATGATATTCGATGAATTTGGAGGAAATATTG
The DNA here is from genome assembly GCF_002878395.1 of Capsicum annuum. Taxonomy (NCBI): domain Eukaryota; kingdom Viridiplantae; phylum Streptophyta; class Magnoliopsida; order Solanales; family Solanaceae; genus Capsicum; species Capsicum annuum. Next base: position 95,761,413 of record NC_061111.1, on the reverse strand, counting down.
TTATTATGATGATGTCCGGTTAATTCGGAGAAAATATTGATGTTATGAAGATACTCGATGAATCTGAAAGAGATAATGATGTTATGATGATACCCGGCGAATTCAGAAGAGTTGATGATGTTATGATGCCGTGTAGGGCAACTTTATATAAATGCATGTGTATTTATATGAGGTTATTCCATGTGTGGCTAACCGTTGATGTGCCCGAGACATGTTGTCTTCCTTGGTAATTGATAGTTATTCTTTGTCACTAATCATTAGCAAAGAGGTATGGCCCATATTGATGCTAATTAGTAACTAGAAGTGGATTATGACAAGTATTGGGTTAAGGCTTATTGATATGTGTAATATTGTGTAGAACCTAGGGCTCACCTAGTAAATCTACTTGGCTTGAATTAATATTTAAATTATGGAATTTCTCCTAGTAAAGTAGCTTGTGTGACAACTAGTTGTTTCTAATAAATGGCTATGTCTTGTGGGCTATAAACTTAGTAAACTAGTTGGTGGACCTTGCTTGGTTAAAGTATGGAAACTAGTCTTTAAGGTTATAATATGCCTAATGATATAAGCCTTAGCATTGTATGATGAATTGTTAAGTTGACATCAAGTATGTGATTTGTGGTGGATTAATTAACGACATATACAATAAGGTTACTAACAAGATAATGGCCTTAGGATAGGTGAATAAATACTAGTGTAAGTAATTTGTAGCTTTTCCTTATTTGATGTCTAGTAAACTATTAGACTTGTAAACTAGTGCTTTATGGATTTGGAGATTAGCTAATATAGACTAGACTTGGAGTTCATCAATAAAATAGAGAAGATGTGACTATATATTCATGGCATGGTGATATCAATTTTGTTGTATATAAATGCGGTTTTGAGGATGATTGTAAACCTTGGTAAGAGGCCATGGTGGAAATATGGACCCGCGATTTTGGGTAAGTGATTAAGTAACTGTGCCTTGATATATTGATGTTTTGATCTTTTGGTGTAGTCTCCGGTGGTATAGGATGCCATGATGAGTTCTTTTATTGTATTCTATTGGTGTACTCTCCAGTGGTATGGGTTGCCGTGACGAGTTCTTTGTTTTTCTCTTTTGTATGTACTTCTCGGTGGTATGGGACATCATGGTAAGTTCTTTTGCTTTATATTATAGTGTTAGTAGGTGTTGATTAGGATAAATACATGGTTGTTATTATTTATTTATGTGGCTTTACACTTCCCAAATAATTACTCATGTTGTACAAAAGTTATGGTATATGCGGATAAGGAATTTCGTACTATTGATATAGTTGATTATTTATTTATACAGTGATATGAAAAAGATTTAGGTTCGATCCTATACCTTGACTTTAAGTTATTGTCTTACTTTATATCATCTTTATATTATAATTTACCTCAGTCAGCCTATGATGCATACTGAGTACCTATGGTTTGGTACTCTTACTACACTTCTGTACCTTTTTGGTGCAGACCCAAGTTCTAGTTGCCGTCGTTGAACTGAGATTGTGCCATATTGATTATTAGAAGATAGGGTGAGCTATTGAAGTTCGAGTTTCCCTTTTCCCCCTCTATCTTTACTTATCTTTTGTATTCGAGATAGTTGTATAAAACTATTTAAGTTTATCAAACTTTGAGTTATAAATTTCTATCACCGAGTTTAGAGTTGCTCTTGTACTAATACTGTTAGGTCATGGGATTGGTATTAAATATCATTTTCCTTAGTCATGGAATGTTGTTGTTATAATGTGTTGTTATAATGTTGTTGTTACGATGTTGTCTTACCTACCAGTGGGGTGTGGTAGTTATCATCATGGCTCGAAAATTGGGTCATGATAGTATGGTATCTATTGGTAGTAAAGAAACTGTGGTGGATCTATTTGAATTAGATATGGTGGATTTTGATGTCATTTTGGGATGGATTGGTTGCACTCGTGTCATGCATCTCTAGACTGTCAGACTCATAAGTTTGTCTTTAATTTCCCTAATGAGCCAGTTATTGAGTGGGAGTATGGTTCCCCAACTCCTAAGGAGAAGTTCATATTATATCTAAGAGGATCCTTCTTTGCATTCTATACCGGTGGTGAATAAATTTCTTGAGGTCTTCCCAGATGACCTTCCTGGTGTTTTTTCTGATAGGGAGATTGATTTTGGGATTGATCATATTCTAGGCACTCGTCAAATTACTATTCCCCCTTATAGAATGGCTCCAACTGAGTTGAAGGAGATTAAGGAGAAATTAAAGGATATTTTAGATAAGCATTTCTTCCATCCTAGTATATCCTAGTAGGGTGAACTTGTGTTAATCATGCGTAAGAAGGATAGTTCCCTCGGGATGTACACTGATTACCGATAGTTGAATAAGGTGGTGGTAAAGAATAAGTACCCTCTTCCAAGGGTAGATGACTTAGTTGATCAGTTGCAGGGTGCTAAGTTTTTCTTCAAGATCGATCTTCAATTCGTGTATCATCAGTTAAAGATTAGGGAGGAGGATATCCCTAAGACATCCTTTCATACCCAGTATGGGCACTTTGAGTTTCTTGTTATGTCTTTCGGGTTAACTAATGCCCCATCGATATTTATGGATTTCATTAATAGGGTCTTTCATCAGTTTTTGGATTTTTTTTGTCATTATGTTCATAGATGATATTCTGGTGTACTCTAAGAGTGAGGTGGATCATGTCAATCACCTTCGTATAGTGTTGCAGATCTTGTAGGAGCAGCAGTTGTATGCCAAGTTTTTAAAATGTGAATTTTTGGTGAATGCTGTCACTTTTTTAGGTCATATCATTCTAGTGAGGGGGTCATAGTGGATCCACAGAAAGTTGCAATGGTGAAGAAGTGGCCTAGACCCACGACTCCAACCGATATTCGGAGTTTCATTGGTTTAGCTAGCTACTATAGGAGTTTTGTTGAGAGATTTTCTTCTATAGATCCCCCGATGACTAATTTGACTCTGAAGAAGGTAAAGTTCTTGTGGTCTGTTACTTGTGAGGGTTGTTTCAAAAAGTTGAAGGATAAGCTAACTTCGACTCCAATTTTGACTTTACCTTAAGGCACTGATGGGTTTGTTGTATATTGTGATGCTTCTCGTATGGGGCGTGGTTGCATTTTGATGCAACATGGTAAGGTGATAGCTTATGAATCTATGAAGTTGAAGGTGTATAAGAGGAATTATCCAACCCATGATTTGGAATTGTTAGTGGTGTTGTTCGCATTGAAAATTTAGCATCACTATTTGTATGAAGTGCATATGGATATTTTTTCTTATTATAAAAGCTTGCAGTATGTGTTTACTCAGACAAAGGAGATGGCTTGAGCTACTTAAGAATTATGGCAAGAGTCTTCACTACTATCCAAGTAAAGCTAATGTGGTTGTTGATGTTCTTAGCAAGTTATCCCTGGGGAGTCTAGCTCATGTAGATAAGGAGAAGTGGGAATTGGTGAAGGACATTCACCGTTTGGCTAACCTTGGAGTTTGATTCTTAGACTCTGAGGATGGTGGTGTGTTCATTAGAAAGTAGTTCGATCATTTCTTGGAGCAGAAATTATGAGAAACAAGCATTAGATCATGTGTTGATGAGGATCAAGGGTGATGTTGGTGGGCAGAAGGGTTGGCCTTTGATATTAGTGGTGATGGTACTTTGCGGTACCAAGGGATATTATGTGTTTTCGACATCGATTGTTTCCAAGAAAGGATCTTGTCTACGGCGTATGAGTCACACTATGTTGTTTATCTTGGTTTGATAAAAATGTATCATGAACTCAGGGAGATGTATTGGTGGAACAATATAAAGGGGGATATGGAAATTTTTTTGGCCAAGTGCATGATGTCTCAACAAGTAAAGGTTGAGCACATGAGGCCCGAAGGTTTGTATCAAGAAATTAAATTTCCAGAGTGGAAGTGGGAAATGATCAACATAGATTTTGTTACCAGTTTTCCCAGGTCTTGAAATTAATTTAATTTGGTTTGGGTCATCATGGATGGGATGACGAAGTCAACTCACTTTTTGCAAGAGAGGAGTAACTTCTCTGTTGAGGATTATGCAAGGTTGTATCTCCATGAGATTGTGAAGTTGCATGGGGTACCTTTTTCCATCATCTTAGATCATGGTATGCAATTTTTATCTCACTTTTGGCAGTCTTTTCAAAAAGGGTTGGGGACTTAGGTTAGTTTGAGTAATGCTTTTCACCGACTGTCAGATGTGCACACAGAGAGAAATATTTAGACATTAGAGGATATGCTTCGTGCTTGCATGATTGAATATGGTGGTAGTTGGGTTGAACACTTACCTCTTCTATAATTTGCTTACAATAATTGCAACCACTCTAGCATTGGGATGGCTCCATTTGAAGAGTTGTATAGTAGAATATATAGGTCTCCTATTGGGTGATTTGAGCTTGGTGAGACAAATATGTTTGGCCTGGACTTGGTCCACCAGGCTATAGAATAGGTGAAGGTGATTCAGGCTAGGTTTAATGCTTTACAAAGTCACCAAAATCCTATGCGGATGGGAGGCGAAGGTATTTAGAGATTGAGATTGGGGATAGGGTGTTCCTTAAAGTGTCTCCCATGAAGAGGGTGATGCAGTTTAGGATGAAGGGAAAGCTTAGTCCCAAATATGTAGGTCCTTATGTGATTTTTAGGAAGGTTGGCAATGTTGCATATAAGTTAGAATTGCCTTCTAGTTTAAACTCTATTCACTTGATATTCCATGTCTTTATGTCGAGTAAGTGTATTGGTGATCTATCGCAAATTGCGCCTATCAAGGATATTGGTATTTTGGATTCCCTATCTTATAAAGAGATCCCAGTTGCAATCTTAGATCGTCAGGTTCGTTGGTTTCAAACCAAGCATGTAGCCTCGGTAAATTTTCTATGGAGGAACCACAAGGTGGAAGAGGCTACATGGGAAGCTGAAGAGGACATAAAGTCCAAGTATCTGTTCTTATTTTCTACTTCAAAAATTTATGCGGAAGGTATGTGTCATTCATCATATTTTTGTTTTCTAACTTAATTAAAGAAAAGATTGATTTCCTTGCATCATTATTTTCTAGCTTAGTTAAAAGTCAGGGTAGAGGTATTGTGGGGTAAATAATGCTTGTAATACCTTGTTCCATCATTTGAGGATGAATGAGCCAAGTGGGGGAAAATTGAAATACCCTGGGTTTTGGTCCTTGGAGATTTTCTGTGCTTTTAGATCACTGTTCTTGATACGACTCACCATACTAGTCATATGGTGTTGGTAAAGATCTGGTGACCCATCTCATAAGGTGTCCAGTGTATTGTGGTCAAGTTTCTTCTGTGGTTACGACTTTATAGTGATGATTCGTATGTTTAAGTAACGAGAGGTAAAGTCCAATCATACGTTGTCTAGTGTCCAACCTCTTTTATACTGTCTTGGATATGACTTATAGGTACTAGGAGAAAGGTATGGGTATGAGTGGGGCAAGAGGAGTCATATGGTGGACAGTATATGGATGTCTAACCTTCTGTTCTGGGTACGACTGGATGGTACCACTTGTATGATGTGGGGGTGAGTGGAGGGATTCAACTGTTCCCACCTGTGGGAATTTTTACAGTTTAAATTGGGGGTATTCTGGACATTTCCCCTCTTAACTTCTTTTGACCCCATGACTTAACACTCTTGGGACTTTATTAACCTACTATTCCCAAATCTAACATTCTAAAATCTCTCTCAAAACTCTTAGTTCTAGGAAAGTCTAGGTTTTTTTCAAGGTGGTCAATTAAGGCTTTCAAGGGTGGTTTCTATCCATCTTTCTTGGTAGCTAAGGCATATTAATCCTCTGTCATTTTTAGTTCGAACTAAAAGCGTGTTTTACTTAATGGTTTTATGGCATTATTATGGGTTTGTGTTGGTACTGATTCAGTCTTAGTCTATTTTAAGTAATTTAAAAGCATGTGGAGTGAATATGATTCTCTTGTTCCACATCCTAGTTGTGAATGTCTTAAATCAAAGGAGTATGTAGATTATTTGTATGCGTTGAGATTGTTGCAATTTCTCAGTAGATTAAATGAGTCCTATGATCAGGCCATAGATAAAGCCTGATGTCGTGACTGGTATGTTGAAACACTTTTCCCATGATGTTTATTGTTTTCTTGATCTTGGGTCCATTCTATCTTATGTGACCCCTTTTATGGCTGTGCATTTTGGTTTTGGTCCCATTTTTATTTTAGACCCTTTTTCTATTTCTACCTCGGTACGTGACTCTGTGATTTCTAGAATAGTCTATGGGGTTGTATGTGTAATGACTCTTCAGGTCATTTTCTGTGTTCTTGCTTATTTTTGTCGATAGAGCTTCGCCATATCTGCCTAAGTCATTAGTGACTCGCCAAAACCGATAGATTGGTTACCAAGTGGTTTGTTTGGTTCCTTGAACAACTTTCTCAATTTAAAGTCTTCGGTGATCTTAATTGAACATGAGACAAAAACCTTTGTAAAACAACATCGTATGCAAAATCCGACATTGCTAATGCATCCGAAACGTCGAAAACTATGGGGTTACATATTTTGTTTCTTCGAAACAGACCCCGGATGCATCTCGAGGCATTGGTCGAAGCTCGAAACCATGTTCCAAGCTTTAGCCATGCCTTGTGTTGATCAAGATACCGCGACCGCAATGGCTAAGGTGCTACCGTAGTACTGCAACCACGGCTAGGCAGGTGGTGCGACCGCGATACCTGAGGTTAAGCCTATTTAAGGGCTGTCTTGGATGAGAGTTTGCCCATTTTTTGCCTACCCCTTAAGTTCAAAACCCTAATAGAGTGACTAAATTACATTATATAGATTACAAGGGTTAAACCCGGTTATCGGTTTATGAATAAGGTCAATGGTTGGAAAATATGTATACTTGATTGGTTATCTTATTGTCATGTTATGGATAGCCATGGAAAGATATAATTGTGTATATCATCTAGATACTCATGCTTATGCTCCTACTCATATATCATGATGATAACTAGTAATAAAGTATGATGGTTTATGTATCTTACATCTCTATTACTCTATTATTGTGAACTTATGTATGTTTATTGATTTAGGCCGCATACGTGTGTATGTTGTTGTCTTGGAAAATATTGTTGATCTATGATGATCCCTAGTGAATCCGGAGGAAATATTGATATTATGATGACGCCCGATGAATTCGGAGGAAATATTGATACTATGATAATACCCAATGAATCTGGAGGAAATATTGATATTATGATGATGCCCGGTGAATATGGAGGAAATATTGATACTATGATGATGCCCGATGAATATGGAGGAAATATTTCTACTAAGATGATTCCCGGTGAATTTGGAGAAAATATTGATGTTATGATGCCCAGTGAATTTGGAGCAAATATTGATATTATAATGATGCCCAGTAAATCCGAAGGAAATGTTGATGTTAAGATGAAACCCGGTGAATCCCAAATAGGTAATAATGTTATGATGATACCCGGTGAATCCAAAAAAGGTAATGATGTTATGATTCTGTGTGGGGCAACTTTATATAAGTGCATGTCTATATATGTGAGGTTACGCCGTGTGTGGCTAGCTGTTGATGTACTCAAAACATGATGTCTTGCTTGGTAATTGATACTCATTCTTTGTCACTAATCACTAGTTAAGAGGTATGACCCATATTGATGGTAATTAGTAACTCTAAATGCATTATGCCAAGTATTGGGTTAAGGCTTATTGATATGTGTAATCTTGTGTAGAACCTAGGGCTTACCTTATAAATCTACTTGGCTTGAATTTATGGTTGATTATGAAATTTCGCCTAGTAAAGTGGCCTATGTGACAATTAGTTATTTCTAATAAATGGCTATGTCTTGTGGGCTAGAAACTTAGTAAACTTGTAGGTAGACCTTGCATGGTTAATTTATGGAAACTAGTCTTTAAAGTTATAATATGCCTAATTATATAGGTCCTAGCATTGTATTACTTGGGTGTTGAGTTCTTGTGTTGTATTACTTCGGTGTACTCTTCGGTAGTATGGGACGCCGTGATGATTTCCTAATTGTGTTCTTTTGTGTGTTCTTACCTTCGGTATGGGACGTCGTGGTAAGTTCATGTGCTTTATATTCTAGTGTTGGTTGGTGTTGATTACAATAAATACATGGTTGTTATTGTATATTTATATGGCTTTACGCTTTCGAAATGATTACTCATATTGTATGAAAGTTATGGTATATGCGGATATGGAATGTCATACATCTGATATAGTTGATTAGTTATTTATACAGTGATATTGAAGAAGATTCAGGTTCGATCCTATACCTTGACTTAAAGTTATTGTCTTACTTTATTTCGTCTTTATATTATAATTTAGCTTAGTCAGCCGATGATGCCTACTAAGTACCCATGTTTTGATTCTCATACTACACTTCTGTACCTTTTTAGTGCACACCCAAGTTCTAGTTGCCGTTGTTAACCCGAGATCGTGCTGTATTAATCCTTAGGAGATAGGGTGAGATCTTGGAGTTCGATCATTCCTCTTTTCCCTTTATTTTTACTTGTCTTTTGTATTCGAGATAGTTGTATAAGACTATTTAAGTTTATCAAACTTTGATTTTTAAATTCCTATTGTCGAGTTTAGAGTTGCTCTTGTACTAATATTGTTAGGTCATGCGATTGTTATTGAATATCGTTTGTCTTAGTCGTGGAATATTGTTGTAATATTGTGTTTCTACATAGGGTCTGTGTTGTAAGTTTCTACCAATGTAACCCATTGCATTAGCTCCAAGTTATAGTGTTAGCTTACATACCGGTGGGTTGTGGCAGGTTCCATCATGACTCGAAAGTCGGGTCGTGATAAATTGGTATCAGAGCCAAGTTTCATGGATATCAATTGTACAACAGCAAGTGTCTGATAGAGTCCTGTAGATTGGAACGTTGACGTTCGTTTCCTATCTTGGAGAGGCTATAGGATATTCATACGAGTCTTTCACTTCTTTTATTCATATTATGCTAAGAGTCTGATTTGGTTTATAGTATATTATATTGACTTTGCTCTTTCGTAGATGGTTAGGATGCATGCTTCAGTGGTGTATGAGGAGAGTCCTGAGACCCAGTCTCGTGATGTACCCCCAGTTAGGGATTAGGATGGGCCTCTCCCGAACCCATTCATGCACCTAAACCAGAGACTTCTCCACCTTAGCCAATGGTGGGTCAGGGACCAGGCTAGGCTCTACTAGGATTCATCCTCTTTTTCTTTGCTTAAAGATGCTTTGGTTCTGCTGTTGGATATTGTTGATAGTTTACAAACTACTAGGACTGGAGTATAGCCTATAGCTGTAGCTCCTGAAGTTGAGGTTCCTTGTATTCTGGCAGTTGTTCAGCCAGTTGTGACCCAGTCTGTTGAGGAGCAGAAGATACTGGGTAGATTCTTGAGTTGGCTTAACCTAGGTTGTTTGGTGCTCCTGGAGAAAATAAATTTGAGTTTCTGACTGCTTATGAGGATAGGCTTCGTGGATTAGTCCGTTTTGAGATCCGTGGTGTGGATTACACCATATTTCTATTAGACTTGTCTGCTCGACACTAGTGGAAGGCTTTAGTGAGTTATAGACTAGTTGGCTATTCCCCTTTCTCTTAGATTTAGTTCTTCGAGATGTTCTTGGAGAAGTTTATTCCATGCAGCCTTAGAGATTATTTGAGAGATTAGTTTTCTAGATTAGAGTAGGGTTCTATGACAGTCACTGAGTATGAGGCTCGTTTCCATGAGTTAGCTACGCATGCAACTTCTATCTTGGATACTGAGTATGAGAGAGTTTGTTGCTTTGTGAGTGGATTGAAACTTCCTATTCGAATGGCTACTTAGAGTTTGGTCGCTATAGGTAGGACTCCTACTGAGGTTGTTGGTTAGGCTAGAGTAATAGAGGAAATGCATCGTGAGGGATGTGATAAGAGGTCTAACTGTCAGGGAAAAATTAGTTTAAGCCATGGTAGTTCTTGATTTAGGAGTTTTATTTCTTATGCTGGACATCCTCTGCGTTCATCTTTTTATCCTTAGAGTCAAACTAGTCGACTACTTCATTACTAGTGGTCGCCCTAGTAAGGGCGGTGATAAATCTTTGAGAGGTTCCTTTGTGGGCCATGATAGGCATGGTAGTTATGCCAGATCAACTAAATTTATAAGTTTTGGTTCTTCTCATGAGCCTTGTTTTACTTGTTGGCTTCCTGGTCATTTCTCTAGAGAGTTCCCTAGTCATGGGGAAACGGTTATATCATCCCAAAGAGCTACTCCCATTAGGGAAGTTCATCCCTCAAGTAGAGCTGGTTTGCGAGGTCGTAAGAATGGTTATCAGGGTGCTCAAGCTGGTACTCAGAAAGGTAGGATAGGAGGTCGGTTACGTTCCCAACCAGGTGGCGGGCATGGTCAGTTGTATACAATACCTGCTAGCTATGAGGCTAAGAATTCGGATGTTGTAGTCACAGGTGCGATTTTGATATGCCACAAGTCAGCTTGTGCTTTATTTGATCCTGTATCCACTAATTCTTATATATCTACTAATTAAGCACCATAGTTGGACTTGACTAATGAGTTATTATCTGTACCACTACGCGTATCTACTATCGCAGGTGATTTCCTAGTAATAGATCTAGTATTCAGATCATGTGTGGTGACAGTTACTGATGTTAATACTTATGTTGATCTTATTATTCTGGATATGCTAGATTTTGATGTGATTCTTGGCATGGACTGGTTATCCCACTATCATGTAGTCATGGATTATTTTTCCAAGGTTATTACCTTATCCATGCCCAGCGTACCCCTTGTCATATGGCAGGAAGCGGTTAGCTGTGAGCCAACGGGGATTATTTCATATGTTTATCCTATAAGGCTTATATCTAGGGGTTGCAAGTCTTATCTCACCTACGTGTATGATACTTGTGTAGAGAGTTCGACGCTCTAGTCTATTATAGTTGTGTGTGAGTTTCCTAATATGTTCCCTATCGATCTACCTGGTATTCCCCCTGACCGTAAGATTGAGTTTTCTATTGACCTTGAGCCTGACACCCAACCTATTGCTATGATACCTTGCTATATGGCTCTTGCTGAGCTTAAGGAGCTGAATTCCCAGCTTCAGGGGTTTCTTAATAAGGGTTTTATTAGACCGAGTGTGTCCCCATGGGGAGCTCCTATTTTGTTTGGGAAGAAGAAGGATGGTTTGATGCATATGTGTATTGATTATAGTCAGCTTATCAAGGTGACAGTGAAGAAGCATTATCCTTTGCCCCGTATTGATGATTTGTTTGACTAGCTTTAGGACGTAGCCATGTTTTCTAAGATAAATTTGAGGTCCAATTATCACCAGTTGAGGATTCATGCTGAGGATATCCCGAAGACGGCCTTTAGGACCCGTTATGGTCACTATGAGTTTGTGGTGATATCTTTTGGGTTGACTAATTCCCCAATCATGTTTCTGGACTTGATGATTCATGTGTTCAAACCTTATCTAGATTTTTTTGTTATTGTGTTCACCAATAATATTCTTGTGTACTCGAGGAGTAGTGTGGAGCATGCGCAACATTTGAGGGTTGTGCTCTAGATTTTGCGTAAGCACGTGCTTTTTGCCAAGTTCTCCAAGTGTGAGTTTTAGCTTGAGTCAATGTCATTTCTTGGACATGTGGTGTCCAAGGTTGGTATTATGGTAGACCCGGCTAAGATTTCAACAATTCATGATTAGACTAGGACTACGTCTCCAACTGAGGTTCACAGTTTTATTGGCTTAGCAGTTTATTATAGGCATTTTTGTGAGAGCTTTGATACCATTTTATCCCCTATGACTAGATTGATTCGGAAGAAAGTTCCCTTTTGATAGTCCGAGAAATGTGAGTTGAGCTTTGGAAATCTGAAGGATTTTCTTACTTTAGCCAGTGTTATCTCTTCCTATTAAGGGCGAGGGATCCACAATGTTTTATGATGCATATGGTGTTGGTCTTGGATGGGTTTCAATATAGCAGGGTCGTGTCATTGCTTATGCTTCTAGACAGCGTAAGGTTCATGGGCGCAATTAACCCACTCATGATTTAGAGTTGGCGGTGGTAGTTTTCGCACTCAAGATTTAGTAGCATTACTTGTATAGTGTGTTTTGTGAGATTTTCACCTATTATCATAGTCCTCAATATCTTATGATACAGCGAGAGCTTAATGCTTGCCAGTACAGATGGATGCAGTTTCTAAAAGACTATGATATTTCTATCTTAAAATCATTCGGGTAAGGCGAATGTTATGGCTGATGCCTGGAGTTGCAAGACAGTGAGTATGTGTAGTTTGGCTTGTATATCAGTTTCTCTAAGGCCCTTGGCACGGGATATCCAGTCCTTAGCCAATCTAATGGCTCTCCTCGATATTTCAAATCCTGAAAGGATTTTGGCTTATGTTGAAGCGAGGTCCTCCTTATTTGAGCAGATTCATGATCGTCAGTTAGAGGATTGTAAGTTGTGCCTTCTCTGTGATCAGGTAGTAAGTGGTGAGTCTGGGAGATACATCATAGATTTTGAGGGTATCTTGAGGTTTCAGGGTCGTGTTTGTGTTCCCCGCCTTAATGATTTGATTCAGGCAATTCTGCATGAGGATCATAGCTCTAGGTATTTTATTCATCCTAGTATGGTCAAGATGTATAGAGATTTGAGGAAACTTTATTGGTGGGATAGTATGAAGAGAGATGTGGCAGACTTCGTAGTTCGTTGCCTATGTTCCCAGTAGGTTAAGGCTGAGCATCAACGTCCAGGCAGATTAACTCAGAGATTGCCCATTGTTGAGTGGAAATAGGAAAGGATTACATTGGACTTCGTTAGTGGTTGCCTCGTACTTCCCATGGTCATGATGGAATTTGGGTTATTAGGGATCATTTGACCAAGTCGACATATTCCATTCCTATTCAGATGACCTTTAGTGCTGAGATATTAGCCTAGATTTATGTCTGGGAAATAGTTTTTTTGCATGGGGTCCTTGTGTCTATCATGTCATACCATGGTTCTGCGTTTACATTGCGGTTTTGGAGAGCATTTTAGGAGGAGTTAGGTACTTGAGTGGATTTGAGTACAGCTTTTCATCCGCAATGGATAGTCCATCTGAGCGGAGTATTCAGGTGCTTGAGGATATGCTCTGAGCCTGCGTTATGGATTTTGGAGGTTAGTGGGATCAACACTTAGCATTGACAGAGTTTGCCTACAACAATAGTTATCATTCGAGTATTGATACGGCACCTTATGAGGCTTTGTATAGTAGGAGGTGCCCTTCTTCAGTAGGATAGTATGAGACTTCTGAGGTTAAACCCTATGGTACAGATTAGTATTGGGACTCAATGGATAGAGTCAGAGCAATTCAGGATAGGCTGAGAGCAGCTCAGCGTAGGTAGGAGGCCTATGCCGACTGTAGGCTTCATTCCTTAAGATTTGGAGTTGGTGATTATGTGTTCCTTTGTATTTCACCTATGAGAAGTGTGATGAGATTTAGGAGAAAGGGTAAGCTTAGCCCTTGCTACATTGGTCCTTTTAAGATTCTTCATGTAGTTGGTGAGGTAGCCTATGAGTTGGATTTACCTTGAGACTTTTCCACTGTTACCCCAGTTTTTCATGTCTTTATGTTGCGGAAGTATATTCTTGATCTTTCTCATTTGCTTAGATGGGTATCGATCTAGTTAGAAGATCAATTAACCTCTATGGAGGAGCCCATGTTAATTTTGGCTAGTGATGTAAGGCGACTGCGTACTAGGGAGATATTGATACTCAAGGTTTAGTAGAGACACCACCCAATAGAAGAGGCTACTTGGGAGATCGAGAGTGAGATATGGGCCCAGTATACTTACTTGTTCGAGAAATCAAGTATTTTCTTGTCTTTAACTTTTTGGGATAAAAGTTCCTTAGTAGTTGATGTTGAAATGACCTTTTAGGCCATTTACCGCGTTCTTGCTTATTTTCGTCGATAGAGCTTCTCCATATCCAGCCCAAGTCATTAGTGACTTGCTAGAATCGATAGATTAGTAACTTGGCTGTTTGTTTGGTTTCTTGAATCACTTTTTTAATTCAAAGTCTTTATTGGTCCTCATATGCAGAATCCGACTTCGCTAACGCATCTAAAACATTGAGAACTATGGGGTTATATCTTATTTGTTTAAAATAGACCTCAAATGCATCTCAAAGTATTGGCCAAAGCTCAAAACCAAGTTCGAAGCTTCATTCATGCCTTGTGTTGATCGAGATGCCGTGACCGATGGCTAAGGCGTGACTGTGGTACCGCAATAATGGCTAGGTAGGTGTTGCGACTGCGAGACTTGAGGACTGGGAAAGCCTATTTAATGTCTATCTTGGATGAGATTTTGTCCATTTTGTGACTCCCCCTTAATTTCCAAACCCTAATAGAGCATAAAATCTTCAATGTGAGTCTTGTGGGTTGATTAGAAGCTTGAACAACTTGTGAAATCGAATCTTGCTACAAATTTAAGCTATGATTCCTTCTAGCTTGGTATTGGTTACTTGAAATTTTGACAAAAACCCCTAAGGGATTGAGACTTAGATTGATCCCCAATTATGATTACTCAAATTAGTTGAGGGTTATAACTCCCTAATGTCATATGAGTAAAGGGTTGGTCTAGAAAACTCATTTTTCAAAGGTGGAATCCACTTAGGGTTTTGATGTCATTTTGAAACCATGCACAATAGTGACATAATGGGTATTGTTATTCTTATTGTAATGCTTGGTTTGTATTGTTGATAGCTTGGCTCGTAGAAAAGAAAGCTTCAAGAAAGGGAAAGACAAAGCTTGTTGATTCGTGAATTACTTGGGCTCAAGGTAGGTTACGCTTACCCGTAGTTAGATTAAGCTTGGTTGTAAAGTAATTATTGATATCATGTGAGATTGGGTAGGATTTTTAGATGATAAATGGTTGAATAATGATGCTTGGGATTAGTTGATTCTCATAGGTTGCTAAACTTGTAAAAGTATGATTGTTGACCTTTAGCTTAGAACCTTGGATAGTTCTACATAGAGTCTCATATATAGTATGAGAAAACTTTATTTGCTCTATTAGATGAGAATGATCTTGTTTAATGACCTTAATAGTATATTGATCTAGTTGTTGTTTAATTATGAAATGGCCTTGGTGTTGGGTTTACTTAGTAAGAATTCTTGATGAAGATTTCTCCTATTGGCTAAGGAAGGATTGATAAGCCCTTAAGGTGTGACTTAGATAACCTAGCCTGAATCCGAGTAGAAGTTAGTCTTGTAGAAGTGACTTTAGTATTATTGGGATTTAGAAGTGGGACTTAATCCACCATATGTTTGAACTATGTAACTCCTTGGTAACCTAGATACTTAATGAGCGACTAAATTACGTTATTGAAATAATAAGGGTGAAACTCGATTGTTGATTTATGAAAAAGGTTGATGGTTGGAAAATATGAATACTTGATTGGTTGTCTTATTGCCAAGTTATGGATAGCCATGGAAAGATGTAATTATGTGTATTATCTAGATACTCATGCTTATGCTCCTACTTATATATCATGATGATGACTAGTAATAAAGTATAATGGTTTATGTATCCTATAGCTCTATTATTCTATTATGGTGAACTTGTGTATGCTTATTGATTTGGGCCATGTACATGTGTATGCTGTTGTTTTGGGAAATATTGTAGATCTATGAGGATGCCTGATGAATTCAGAGAAATTACTGATATTATGATGATGCTCGGTGAATTAGGAGAAAATATTGATACTATGATGATGCCCGGTGAATCCAGAGGAAATATTAATATTATGATAATACCCGGTGAATTCGGAGGAAATATTGATACTATTTTGATGCCCAATGAATCTGGAGGAAATATTGCTACTATGATGATGTCTGATCAATTTGGTGGAAATATTAGTATTATGATAATGCCTGGTGAATTCGGAGGAAATATTGATATTATGATGATGCCCGGTAAATTCGGAGGAAGTGTTAATGTTATGATGATACCCAATGAATCCGAAAGAGGTAATGATGTTATGATGATGCCTGGTGAAACTTAATAAGGTAATGATATTTTGATGTCGTGTGGGGCAACTTTATATAAGTGCATGTGTATATATGTAAGGTTATTCCATGTGTGGCTTACCTTTGATGTACCCGAGACATGATGTCTTCCTTGGTAATTGATACTCATTCTTTGTCACTAATCACTAGTTAAGAGGTATGACCTATATTGATGCTAATTAGTAACTAGAAGTGGATTATGCCAAGTATTGGGTTAAGGCTTATTGATATGCATAATCTTGTGTAGAACCTAGGGCTTACCTAGTAAATCCACTTGGCTTGAATTAATATTTAAATTATGGAATTTCTCCTAGTAAAGTAGCTTGTGTGACAACTAGTTGTTTCTAATAAACGACTATGTCTTGTGGGTTAGAAATATAGTAAACTAGTTGGTGGACCTTGCTTGGTTAAAGTATGGAAACTAGTCTTTAAGGTTATAATATGCCTAATGATATAGGTCTCATTCTATGAAGAATAGTTAAGTTGACATCTAGTATGTGGTGCCATGGTGGATTAATTAATGACTTGTAGAATTAGGTTGCTATTTAGATAATGGCCTTGAGATGGGTGTATAAATAATAGTGTAAGTAACTTATAACTTTTCCTTATTTGATGTTTAGTAAACTATAAGACTTGTAAACTAGTGCTTTATGGATTTAGCGATCAGCTAATTTAGACTAGACTTGGAGTTCATCAATAAAATATAGAAGAAGTAACTATATATCTATGTCATGGTGATATCTATTTTGTTATATCTAAATGCGATTTTGAGGATGGTTGTAGACCTTGGTAAGAGGCCATAGTGGAAATATGGACCCACGATTTTTGGTAAGTGATTGTGTAATTGTGCCTTGATATATTGATGGTTTGATCTTTTGATGTACTCTCCCGTGGTATGGGATGCCGTGATGAGTTCTTATATTGTATTCTTTTGGTGTACTCTTTGGAGGTATGGGACATCGTGATAAGTTCTTTGTTGTGTTCTTTTGCATAAACATCCCAGTGGTATGGGACGTCGTGGTAAGTTCTTTTTCTTTATATTATAATGTTTATTAGGATAAATACATGGTTGTTATTGTATATTTGTACGACTTTATGCTTCCGAAATGATTACTCATGTTGTATGAAAGTTATGGTATATATGAATATCGAATGTCGTACTGTTGATATAGTTGATTAGTTATTTATATAGTGATATTAAAGAAGATTCAGGTTTGATCCTCTACCTTTATTTTAAGTTATTGTCTTACTTTATATCGTCTTTATATTATAATTTAGCATAGTCGGCCTATGATGCCTATTGAGTTCCCGTGTTTCGGTACTCATACTACACTTCTGTACCTTTTTGGTGCAGACCCAAGTTCTAGTTGCTGCCATTGAGTTGAGATTATGCCATATTGATCATTAGGAGATAGGGTGAGCTGTTAGAGTTTGATTTTCCCTCTTTTCCCTCTTTTTTACTTGTCTTTTGTATCCAAGATAGTTGTATAAGACTATTTAAGTTTATCAGACTTTGAGTTGTAAATTCCTATTATCGATTTTAGAGTTGCACTTGTACTAATATGTCAGGTCATGGGATTGGGATTGAATATCATTTGTCTTAGTCATGAAATATTGTTTTTATATTGTGTTGCTATATTGTATCCGTGTTGGACATTTCTACCAAGGTAACCCATTGCATTAGCTCTGAGTTACGGTGTTGGCTTACCTACCAGTGGGTTGTGGTAGGTGTCATTATGACTCAAAAATTGGGGCATGGCAGTATGGTATATGTTGGTTATAAAGAAAGTATGGTGGATCTATTTGAATTAGATATGGTAGATTTTGATGTCATTTTGGGATAGATTGGTTGTACTCGTGTTATACATCTCTAGATTGTCGGACTCATAAGGTTGTCTTTATTTTCCCTAATGATCTGGTTATTGAGTGGGATGATGGTTCCCTAGCTCCTAAGGGGATGTTCATATCATATTTTAGAGCTTGGAGATTAATCTTCAAGTGGTGTCTCTATCATCTAGTTCGGGTTAAAGATTCTATCTCGGATAGTGCTTATTTGCATTCTATACCTGTGGTGTATAAATTTTCTGAGGTTTTCCCGGATGACTTTCTAGGTGTTTCTCTTGATAGGGAGATTGATTTTGGGATTGATCATATTTCGGGCACTAGTCAAATTTTTATTCCCCCATATAGAATGGCTTCGACTATGTTGAAAGAGCTTAAGGAAAAATTAAAGGATATTTTAGAGAAGTGTTTCATATATCCTAGTATGTCCCAGTGTGGTGAACTGGTATTAATCGTGTGTAAGAATGATGGTTCCCTTCGGATGTGCATTGATTACCAACAGTTGAATAAGGTAGCGGTAAAGAATAAGTACCCTCTTCCAAGGGTAGATGACTTATTTGATCAATTACAGGGTGCTAAGTTTTTCTCTAAGATTGATCTTCGATCCGGGTAACATCAGTTAAAGATTAGGGACGAGGATATACCTAAGACAACTTTCCGTACACAGTATGGGCATTTTGAGTTTCTTGTAATGTATTTTGGGTTGACCAATGCCCCATCGACATTTATCGATTTCATTCATAGGGTCTTCTGTCAATTTCTAGATTTTTTTATTGTGTTCATAGATGATATTTTGGTGTACTCTAAGAGTGAGGTGGATCATGTCGATCACCTTCGGGTGGTGTTCCAGACCTTAAAGAAACAGCAGTTGTATACCAAGTTCTTGAAATGTGAATTTTTGTTGAATGCTATCACTTTTTTGGGTCATAAATTTATAGTGAGGGGATCATAATGGATCTACAGAATGTTGCAGTGGTGAAGAAGTAGCCTAGACCCATAACTCCAACATATATTCGGAGCTTCTTGGGTCTAGCTTGCTACTATAGGAGGTTTGTAGAGAGCTTTTCTTCTATAGTTTCCCCGTTGACTAACTTAACTTAGAAGAAGGTAAAGTTCTTGTGGTCTGATGCTTGTGAGAGTAGTTTTGAAAAGATGAAGAATTAGCTAACTTTGTCTCCGATTTTGACTTTGCCTGAAGGCACTGATGGGTATTGTATAATGTGATGCTTCTCGTGTGAGATTTGGTTGCATTTTGATGCAACATAGTAAGGTGATAGCTTATGATTTTACAAAGTTGAAGGTGCATGAGCGGAATTATGCAACTCATGATTTGGAATTGTTAGCGGTGCTGTTTGCATTGAAAATGTAGCATCACTATTTGTATGGAGTGCATATGGACATCTTTTCTGATCATAAAATCTTGCAGTATGTGTTTACTTAGGCAAAGTAGATGGCTTGATCTACTTAAAAATTATGACATGAGTGTTCACTACCATCCAAGTAAAGCTAATGTGGTTGTTGATGTTCTTTGCAGGCTATCCATGGGGAGTATATCTCATGTAGATAAGGAGAAACGGGAGTTGGTGAAGGACATTTACCTTTTGGATAACCATAGAGTTCGATTCTTAGACTCTGAGGATGGTGGTGTGTTTGTTAAGAAAGTAGTGCAGTCGTCTCTTGGTGCTGAAATTTAGGAGAAACAAGTGTTAGATACTGTGTTGATGAGGATCAAGGGTGATGTTGGTGGGCAGAAGGTGTTTTCCTTTGAGATTAGTGGTGATGGTACTTTGCGGTACCAAGGGAGATTATGTGTTCCCGACGTTGATGGTTTGCGAGAAAGGATCTTAGCTGCAGCGCATGGCTGGCATAATGTTGTTCATCCCGATTCTATGAAAATGTATCATGAACTCAAGGATATGTATTGGTGGAACAATATGAAGAGGGATGTGGAAAATTTTGTGGCCAAGTGCATGATGTGTCAACAAGTAAAGGTAGAGCACATGAGGCCTAAAGGTTTGTATCAAGAAATTAAATTTCTAGAGTGAAAGTGGGAAGTGATCAACATGGATTTTGTTACCAGTTTTCCCAGGTCTCGGAATTAATGCTATTTTGTTTAGGTCATCGTGGATAGGATGACGAAGTCAACTCACTTTTTGCCAGTATGGACTAACTTCTCGATCGGGGATCATGCAAGGTTGTATCTCCATGAGATTGTGAAGTTGCATGGTATACCTTTTTCTATCATCTCAGATCGTGGTGCACGATTTTCATCTAACTTTTGACAACCATTTATGAAATGGTTGGGGACTTAGGTTAGTTTGAATGTTACTTTTCACCCCCAGTCAGATAGGCAAGTAGAGAGAACTATTTAGGTATCGGAGGATATACTTCGTGCTTGCATGATTGACTATGGTAATAGTTGGGTTGAACACTTACCTCTTCTAGAGTTTTCTTACAACAATAGCTACCACTCTAGCATTGGGATTGCTCCATTTGAAGCGTTGTATGGTAGACGATATAGGTCTCTTATTGGGTGGTTCAAGTTTGGTGAGGCAAATAGAAAGTGTTGGAAATGTTGCATATGAGTTGGAATCGCCTTCTAGTTGGAGCTCCATTCACCTGATATTCCATGTATTTATGATGAGAAATTGTATTGGTGATCCATCGCAAATTATCCCTATCAAGGATATTGGTATTTCGGGTTCCCTATCTTATGAAGAGATCCCGGTTGCAATCTTGGATCATCAGGTTCGTTGGTTGCGGACCAAGGATGTTGTCTCGGTAAAGGTTCTATGGAGCAACCACAAGGTGAAAGAGGCTACCTGGGAAGCTGAAGAGGATATAAAATTCAATTATCTATTCTTGTTTTCTGCTTCAGAAATTCATGCGGAAGGTATGTATTATTCATCATACTTTTGTTTTCTAACTTAGTTAAAGTCAAGATAGAGGTGTTGGGGTGTAAATCATGCTTGTAATACCTTGTTCCATCATTTGAGGATGAATGATCCAAGTGGGAGAGAATTGAAACCCCTTGGGTTTTGGCCCTTAGAAATTTCATACTCTTTAAAGCTCACTATTCTTGATACGATTCACCATAAGTGTCATATGGTGTTGGTATGGGTCAGGTGACCCATATCATAAGGTGTCCAATGTGTGGTGGTCAAGTTTCTACTGTTGTTACGACTTGATGGTGATAATTCATATATTTAAGTGACGAGAGGTAAAGTCCAATCGTACGTTATGTAGTGTCCAACCCCTTTGATTCTGTCTTGGATATGACTTAAAAGTACTAGACGTATGGTACAGGTATCGGTAGGTCAAGGCGAGTCATATGGTGGACAGTGTGTGGACGTCCAATATTCTGTTTTGGGTACGACTCATTGGTACCACTAATATGATGTGGGTGTAAGTGGAGGGATTCAATCGTACCAACCTGCGGGAGTTTTTACAGTTTAAGTTGGGGGTATTCTGGACATTTCCACTCTTAGCTTCTTTTGACCGCATGACTTAAAACACTCTTGGAACTTTATTAACCTAATATTCCCAAATCTAACATTCTAAAATATTTCTCAAAACTCTTAGCTCTAGAAAAGGCTAGGTTTTCTTCAAGGTGGTCAATTATGGTTTTCAAGGGTGGTTTCTCCCCGTATTCCTTGGTATCTATGGCATGTTAATCCTCCCTCATTGTTAGTTCAAATTAAAAGCATGTTTCACTTAATGGCTTTCATGGCATTATTGTGGGTTTGTGTTGTTTTAAAATATATGTTGGGGCTTTTGGTTACTAATGGTTGGATGATGTTTTCCCATGTTCTATTTATAGGGTTTCATGTTATTATGCTGGTTTGAACATGTTGTTGCAAGGAAAAGGTTAATTGGCTCTTGGTTTGGGTTTCAGAAACTATATGCCCACAACATGTTTGTTAAAATGCCAATGAAAATATTTTTGTCACATAGTTTGACTTTTATTGAAAACCTTCCATTGCATAATATAGTAAAGGAACTTAAATTTGTTTGATTGAATTAAATGATTTACAAAGGCCTTGGTGTCCATGGTTTTGATTGATTGTAAATCCTATGAGGTACATGGGAATCTCCTAAGTGTTGGCTATTGACATTGCTTGCAAGCTATAGTCGGTATGACGATACCACTTAATAATGCCTAGATAATTAAATTCGGGAATTGGTGGTTTGATTATATTCTAAAGGTTTGAATCGGGCAATAATGGTCGCTTTTGCTAGCTAAGCATGAAGGTGTGAGTCCAATGGACGAACACTGAAAACTTATGTTTGTCGACGTGAGGGTTGGTCATGGTGACCATATACTTGTGGGGTACACAAAAATCCCCTAAGTTTATACAAATATATATGTATCATGGAGGGCGACAAGTGCACGGGAATCCCCGTCCCTTATGATGTCTCCAGTTCATACGGCTACACTCACTAGGGCCCATTCAGGGGGTAACACTAGACCCATATATCCTATGGGTGGTTAAGCTACATAACCCAGGTTAAGATTTTAAATGCATGCTGAACCCGGTTCCCTTTCCCAGCATGGTATATATGTATATATGTATGAGGTTGCATATGGTTTTTTACTTTGGTTTTGAATAATGGCATTACTATATACTTATGCCTGAGTACATGTTAGCATTCACCGGCTTACCCATCTTCATGCACTGTATCCCGACGTGAAGCAAAAACTAACCATTCTACTCCCCCAGCTCAATGACTTGGATTTAGGGACAACATTCATGTTAGACTGATGTGGCGATCTTCCATACTCCAAAAGACTCCATTTCATGCTATGAATATGTTTTTATACTTTTATTTATTTCTTGGACATTTTTTTAGCTATGGCTAGGATCATGTCCCAAACGGATGTTCTTTATTTTTTGTTAAAGGTTTTGTGTGACTATTATGGGCATGGGCAGTATCGGTATGGGTGTCAGCCTTGGTATTGGTATTGATATTGGTATTGGGGATGACACCAGTTGTATATTTGATTGGGGTTGTTGGGACATGGTTATGGACTTTCATTATTGTCTTTGATTTATTATTGTTCTATCTTTTTATATGTTCGGAATTCATCCGACATTGGGTGTAGGGAGCTTATGGTTAGGTATTGGGAGTAGTCTCCGATCCCGGTTGGGCTTGAGGCATCCGACATGACTAGTCCCTGATTTGGGTCATGTCAATTTATCAGGGGGAAAAATACGTGCTGCATCATTTTTCCCATAATTAATTTTTATCCTACTTAATTTTCTTGATAAGGTTTTTAACGAAGCAACAAGCAATGCGTACCAAAAGATATATGTATTCTTTTTTCTTCACTGAAATTTTTTCCCATAGGATTATTTCTAGCAAGGTGTTAATGAAGCACATTATCTATGGAGATACAAGGGGAAGTATTATAAAATAATATTTATGTGGATGCCCGTAACTCCTAAGAAACTACTACCACTATTTATTCTCCATGATGAATAGTTACTCAGCCACTAGTCCACACTTCATTATAAGTAAAACTCTCACACCCCTTAACCTCCCCCATGATCTTCTTGTTTAATGTTATGGTCAATCTTTGTATAAATAGAGGCATAAGGATTTATATTATATCTATTTGAAATATTTGTAGACTTGATTCTTGGACGAATCAAAAGCTCTCATCTTTTGTCTTGTCTCCTTATTTTCT
This sequence comes from Capsicum annuum, assembly GCF_002878395.1. NCBI lineage: Eukaryota > Viridiplantae > Streptophyta > Magnoliopsida > Solanales > Solanaceae > Capsicum > Capsicum annuum. The sequence continues at coordinate 95,737,836 of NC_061111.1, read as the reverse complement.
TGTCTACTTCTTCTTTCAAATTGCAACTCTTGTAGATTAATTTTAACAATTCGTTAATTAGTTGATCCAAAAAATTCGTGTTCTTAATACTTGGTTTGTACTGTAACTGTCCAAAATTGAACAAAATTTTGAAAAAAATATTTCCTAGTATATATATGACTTATATTATTATTTAAAAAATTACATGAAATTATTCTCTATTAATTGACAAATTACATTTTCCCACATTATATTCTTTAAATAAATTCTATAAAAAGAAATAGGAAAATAGTTCTTTAAAAATAATATTTTCTTAAGAAAAAACAAGTTTAAAAAGAATAGAAATAATATGTTTATCAGGAAAATCACATTTTGACCCAATTAAGAAATAGGGACATTTTGAGCCAAATTATTAATGATAGAGATATTTTTAGAAGAAACTATTGACATATGATATTTTTGTTTAATTTCACAGTCTTAAAGCATTTTTGATCCTTTCAAGTTAAATTTTATACAAAATACTAACATTTTAGTTTCCATCAAATCTCTATGACAGATTATCTCTCGTTGTTGATAGCTATGAGTCCTAGAGTCAAATTTGAGGTAATTTATTTTCATCCATTTTAACTTTGATGGATAGAGTTATTCAATATAGCATTTTGTTGGTAGGTGACTAGTATTCGTAAATCAGAGAGTATGATGTAGATAAATTGTCTTACATCATTAAATCATTTAACTATAGTAACTTATTTGATTTATATATTAAATGTAGATAAGGTTTAGTCAATAAACCTGCCACAAATAATATTGCAATAACAAAACCAATCAAAGCAGAAATCATCAATATAGTTAATTAACAAGAATAAAAAAGAGTGATAATAACTCCAAGATTCTTATGTGAAAATTCTTCTAGATAAAATACTAACGGATCGAGAGAAGCAACTGATATCATTCTAAAATGATATTTTACACTTGTAGGCCTGAGTAAAACTCTCCAAAGATAAGAAAAAAGAAGTAGTAGAACTTTTGAAATATATTAAAAAAAGAGGGGCCTATTTTGGTAGACTAAAAAAGCTCACAAAAAACCCTAGATGAAAAACCCTAAAATCCACTAAGGACCTACGTTAGAATGGGCATTATGGCATCCTTCTTCAGAGGTTTCTCAACATATTCATCCTCCATCATTGACGTGCAATGGAAGAAAGAGAAACTACGTGGATATACTCCAACCTACGTTGTCTAAAAGATTACCAATTCTACCTATTAAACTATTAATGTACTTGCATGGGGAACCAGAGTGGTTTGGGAGGAGGAGGAAGTATCACAGATGATAATTAATGAAGATCTGGAATTTGTTGTGATAAGGAAGTTCTTATATGGATGGCCTGACATTCCAGAGTTGAGGAAACTATTCCTAAATAATATAGACTTAAGGGAGATGTTATGAAACACCCTGGTTTCTGGAACTTAGAAAATTTCCTTAATTTCTAATTTCTGGGAAAGAGGCGACTTAGGAGAACGAGTCATACACTTAGGTACGAGTGGTATGGTCTATTCGAATGCTGACCAGTGTTGGTTGGTGGGATAGATATAGTTACTAAAATGGGTACGATTTGGGTGGTACAAATTGTATATTTGGGTATAAGTTATTTGGTTAGTTCACTTAATCTTAGACTTGGTAACTTAAGTTGGATCTGAGTACGAGAGGCTTACCATGAGCTATAATCCAGGGTACGAACCATACCTAGGACTCATATGGTGGTCAATGTTTAAACCTTCTAGATTCTATTATGCCAGGGGTATGGTTTATGGGTACTAGTCATATACTCGAATACAACTTAGGTTTAGGTGTGTCGTACCTTGGATAGTGTTGGGTCCAAGAGGGAAACCATAGGGTATGAGAGGTCGGTACAACTCGTACAGGATGGGTACAACTCGTAAAGGTCAATCGTACCCTATGATGAAAATTAAATGTATTTTAAGTGAGGGCAATCTGGATATTTCTCCACTTATCGGAATGAGTTCGCACGACTTATATTGAAGTTGGGAGGTTATTTGCCCTATTATTTTATTCTAAAACACTTATAAAACACTCTTAAATCCTCTCTAGATTTCTTGGGCAAGGGAAACTAGAGTTTCATCTCAAGGATTGGTTTGAAGCTTGTCTTGGTGATTTCTCTCCATCAACATCTTGGATTAAGGCATGCTCTCTTCCCTTATTATTAGTTCCAACTAAAGGAATGGGTTTATACAATGTTTTCATGATTTTAATATTGTATTATTTTGGGTTCAAATATACTTTGGGGGTTTTGGTTATAAATTCTTGGATATGGTTTTTTGTGTTTTAATTATGATTTTATATGCATTAATAGTGGTTTGGGTAATTGGTTGCATGAGAATGGTTCTTTGGTAATGGACTTTTGTTTTAGAAATACTATGTTCCCAATGTGTTTTATAAAATGCCTATAACAATGCTTTCACTAAAATATTGGTTTTTCTATGGAACTTAAACTTGGTAATGGAACCCTAAATGATATGAACGGTTCAAATGGTTTGAATGGATTGAAAAGACCTTGGTATCCATGGTTTTGGTTATATTGGAGATCATGTGTGGTACATGGGAATCCCCAAGGATTGGCTAAGGACAATACTTGCAAGTTATTGTTGGTGTGATGATACCAATACTTTATATTTTAGGGGATGTACTAGTCATCCCAAGTTTTCTTCTCGGGTCATGCGGTTTCACACACTGGAGCCCTTTTAGCATGGGAAGATGAAGCCATATAGCCCATGAGTGGTTTAGGATGGCATAGCTACATAGCCCAGGTAGCGATTTTAAATGGCATGCTAAACCTGAGACTCTTTCCCGGCATGGTTGTATATATATATATGTTTTATGTGCATATGTATGGTTTTATTTGGTTTCATAATTGGCATTATTTTATCCTTATCCTTAGTTCATGCTAGCATTCACCCACTGACCTATCTTCGAGCGGCTGTCTCCCTACACGAGGAAGCAATCGACCATTCTACTCCTCCTACTTAGCATTCGGACATTTGGGGGTCAGCTTTGGATTAAAGTGGTAAGCTTCCATCTATTTTGAAGGTTACATTTCATGGATGTCATTTTATACTTTAGATCTTTTAAGGATATGGGTTTTGACTACGGTGGGAGGGTATATCCCAACTGGATATTTGTATTCTTTTGGTTAGAGGATTTTGTCAAACTACTATAGCTTTTAATGGGCGGGATCGGTATTGGTCTAAGCCTTAGTGTTGACATTGGTATTAGGGCTGACCGTATTGGACAAAATTTCTTATTGTTCCATTGTATTTTATTTTGGGATTATATATTTAATTATCAATGAAACTTATTTGGTTATGATCGAATTTATGGTTTTGGTTTGACTTGGTATTGTTGGACAGTAGGTATAGAAGGTCAGACTTGGTTGGGTCGATCACGCTTGTGATCCTATCCCAGAGTCTTTATGTGAGCTGTTACGCTATGTTGTTATATGCTCAGAATTAACCAGACTAGGGCAGGCAGCTGGAGGTTGGGTTGGGTAGTAGGCATAGTGTCGGGTTATTTCAAGTTGGTATCAGAGCTTTAGGTTCATGCTCAATTGGGAGTCCATAAAGCCAGTTCTAGTAGAGGCTTTTTTAAGAGTGTGTAGTATGCCACACTCAAAAAAGAAAGGCTATAGGGCATCTAGGAATGTTTCACTTTTTTGGTATTCTATTTTCAAGTTTGGAGTCTAAGTCCTGGAATTCTTCTTTAATCCTTGGTTGTTTACTTTTCAAATCATGCCTCATAGATTCAGAACACAAAGAAACTCTTCAATCCTATCTGGGGATAATGTTGATGTGGTACGTCCTATGTTTGGAGTTCATCTTCGATCTCACGGTCCCATCCCTGATTATTCTAGAGTTCTTTTGGTTGCTATGAGTCATCCTCAAGGTGATGTGACTAATGCAGAATTTTGCCAGTCTATTCATACTATTGCATAGTTGGTTGCTGCTCAGGCTGAGCGGGATGCATCTGGTGGGTTGTCTGTTAAGGCTACAAGGGTTGACCAATTTATGAAATTAAATTATCCTACTTTATTGGTGTGAAAGTGGAGGAGGATCCTCAGGTTTTCTTAGATAAAATAGAGAAGACATTCAGGGTGATACAGGCCATAATGTGAAAGGTGTAAACGTTGCAGCTTATCACCTCAAGGATATTGCATACCAATGGTACGAGGAGTAGGATAAGGATAGAGGTGATGTGGAGGTGTTATCCTTATAAGATGCTTTTTCTGGTGATTTTTTGGATCATTTCTTTCCTCAAGAGCTAAGAGAAGTGAAGATGGAAGAGTTTGTGAATCTTAACTAAGGAAGAATGTCCGTCAAGGAATATGCCTTGAATTTCATCAGTTGTCAAGGTATGCTCCTGATTTAGTTGTTGACATAAGAGTGAGGATCAGAAAGTTTGCTTTTGGGCAATCTTGGGACTTGATATTGGGATGCAAGACTGCCTTGTTAATAAAGGATATGGGCATTTTGAGGTTAGTTGTCCACATGCAACAGGTGGGGGATGAGAAGAGAAAACAGGCAAAGTTCGAAGATAGACAAGGTAAGAGGAGCCAATTTTTTTACCGAGGAGGTGCTCAGTTGCAAAGTTGTCAGGATGGAGATAAATAGCCAAAAAAATAAGTGGGGTATTTTTGGTTCCTTCCCTACTACTAGAGCTCCTTACTTGAAGTAGTCGGGTGATAGGCGATAGCAAGGTAGTGATAAATTTTAGGCATAGGGTGTCCATTCTCAGGCAAGTGGGGGTTAGTCAATTTCTTCATGTCCTCATTTCCATTTCTGTGATGGCCTTCATCATGCTTATTGTGACGAACGAAGGGACAACTGTTTGAAATATGGCAAGTCAAGCCATATGCTTAAGAATTGTCTGATTAGTAAGGGAGCTTCGGGAGTGGTCAAAGCTCCAGTTGCTTTATCATTTACTACTGCACGTAGTGGTACAACTTCAATGTCTTCTCCTGCTTCTGGTATCGGAATAGGCAAAAATAGGTTGTATGCTCTTATATCACGGAGGAATCTGAGGCATCATATAATGCCGTTACTAGTATGTTATAACTCTTTTCTTGTGACATGTATTGTCTGCTTGATCCAAGGTCCACTCTTTCCTATGTGACCCCATATATGGCTATATGTTCTGTTTTTTATCCTGAGGTTATTTTGAATCTTTTTTCTATTTCTACCTCGATAGGTCACTTAGTTATTGCTAAGAGTGTATATAGGGGTGTGTGGTATCTTTTGGTGGTAGGCAGACTTTGGTGGATTTTTCTGAAGTTGATATAGTCAATTTTGATGTTATTCTGGGGATGTATAGGTTACACTTTTGTTACGCGTCCTTGGATTGTCAGACCCATAAGGTTGTCTTTAGGTTCCTTGGTGAACCAGTTATAGAGTGGGATTGTGGTTCCCTAGCTCCTAGGGGGAGGTTTATTTCTTATCATAGAGCCCGGAGGTTAATCTCTAATGGTTATCTTTATCACTTGGTTTGGGTTAAAGATTCTAACTCGAAAGTCCTTCTTTACAGTCAGTTCCAGTGGTAAATGTGTTTTCTAAGGTCTTTTTGGATTATCTTCTTGGTGTTCCTTCGGATAGAGAAATAAAGTTTGATATTGATTTGGTTTTGGACACTCATCCAATATCTACTCCTCCTTATAGAATGTCTCCGGATGAGCTGAGAGAAATTAAGAAGTAATTTAAGGATCTTCTGGATAAGGGGTTTATTCATCCTAGTATATCCCAGTGGGGTGCACCGGTGTTGTTCGTGCATAAGAAAGATGGCTCCCTTCGAATTTGCATTGACTATCAATAGTTGAATAAGGTAATAGTGAAGAACAAGTATCCTCTTCCAAGGATAGATAACTTGTTTGATCAGTTGCAAGGGGCCAAGTTCTTCTCTAAGATAGATCTTCGGTTTGGGTATCATCAGCTTAAGATTAGGGAGGAGGATATTCCTAAGACAACTTTTCTTACTCGGTATAGGAACTTTGAATTTTTAGTAATGTCAGTTGGTTTGACTAAAGCCCCGATGACATTTATGGACTTGATGAACATGGTTTTCAGCCATTTCTTGGATCTCTTTGTCATTGTGTTTATTGATGACATTCTGGTTTATTTCAAGAGTAAGGTGGATTATGCTAATTACCTCTATGTGGAATTACAGAACTTGAAAGAACAATAGTTGTATGCAAAATTCTCCAAGTGTGAGCTTTGGTTGAACGCTGTGACTTTTCTTGGTCATATTATTGCTAGCGAGGGGATCTTGGTGGATCCACAAAAGATGGTTATGGTTAAAAGGTGGCCTAAATCCATGACTCTAACTAACATTCAGAGCTTATTGGGTTTGGCTGGGTATTATCGGTGGTTTGTCGAGAGATTTTCAATGATAGTTGCTTCTTTGACTAAGTTGACTAAAAAAGGATAAAGTTTTATTGGTCGAATGCTTATAAGGGGAGTTTTGAGAAGTTAAAATATAAGCTAACTTTGGCTCTAGTTTTGACATTGCCTCAGGGCAGTAAGGAGTTTGTGGTTTATTCTGATTTATCTCGAGTAGGGCTTGGTTATGTCTTGATGCAGCATGGGAAGGTGATTCCTTATGCTTCTAGGTAGTTAAAGGTGCATGAGAAGAATTATCCTACTTATGATTTGGAGCTTCTTGCGGTGGTCTTTCCCTTTAAAATATGGGCGGCATTATCTGTATGGTGTACACGTGGATATCTTTTTTTATCTTATGAGTCTACAATATGTGTGCACTTAGAAGGAGCTAAATCTCAGGAAAAAAAGATGGTTGGATCTACTCAAGGACTATGACATGAGTCTTCACTACAACCCAGGTAAGGCTAATGTGGTTGTTGATGCTCTTAGCGGGTTATCCATGGGGAGTTTGGCTTATGTAAAGAAAGGAAAGTGGGAATTAGTGAAAGATATTCATGACTTAGATAATCTTAAAGTTCATCTTTTGGACTTCGAGGATGGTGGTGTAATGGTACAGAAAGTGGTTTGGTCGTCTCTTTGTGCAGAGATTAAGGAAAAGCAAGTGCTAGATCCTATCTTGATAGAAACCATTATTAATGTGGGTACGTAAAAGGTAACGGTGTTTGAGATTATTGGCGAAGGTATTTTATGGTACCAAGGAAGGTCGTGTGTTCCTGATGTCGACGGATTGCAATAAAGGATCTTGGCTGAGGCGCATGACTCGCGCTACATTGTACATACTAGCTTGATGATGATGTATCATGATCTCAAGGAGATGTATTGGTAGAATGGTATGAAATGGGACATGGCCGATTTTATGGCCAAGTTCTTAGTGTATCAACAAGTTAAAGTTGATCATATGAGACTTGGGGGGTTGTTTCAAGAAATTGGTTTGCCCAAATAGAAATGGGAGGTAATAAAAATGGATTTCTTTATAGGTCTACCTTGATCTCAGAGTCAATTTGATTTGATTTGGGTCATCGTGGATTGGGTGATGAAATTTGCTCACTTTTTACTTGTGAGGACTACCTTTTCGGCGGAGGATTATGCAAAGTTGTATCTTCAGGAGATTGTGAAGCTGCATAGGGTACCTGTTTCAATTTTCTTTGATCATAATACGCCATTTTTATCTCATTTCTAGCAGTATTTTCAAAATAGGTTGGGTATTAAGGTGAGTCTGAGTACTTTTTTTCAACCTCATACGGATGGGCAACCAAAAAGGACTATTCAAACATTGGAGAATATGCTTCGGACATGTGTGGTTGTTTATGGTGGCAGTTGGATTGAGCATCTACCTTTGGTAGAGTTTTCTTACAATAATAACTATTATTCTAGTATTGGTATGGCCCCTTTTGAGGCATTGTATGGTAGGAGGTGTAGAACTCCTATTGTGTGGTTTGAGCTTGGTGAAGCAGATTTGTTTGGTCCGGATTTAGTTTATCAGTCTATGGAAAAGGTAAAGGTGATTTGATATAGTCTTAAGTCTTCCCAAAGTCACCAAAAGTCCTATGCAGATGTAAGGTGTAGAGACTTGGAGTTTGACGTTGGGGATAAAGTGTTCCTCAAGGTGTCTCCCATAAAGGGAGTAATGCGGCTTGGCAAAAAAAGGAAGCTTAGTACCCAATATATTGGTCCTTATGTTGTTTTTTGGAGTGTTGGAAATATTGCTTATCAATTAGAGTTTCCTTCTAGTTTGAACTCCATTCATCCGGTATTTCATGTCTTCATATTGAAAAAGTGTCTTGGTGATCCTTCTTTGATTATTTATTTGGAGGGGTTGGGTATCTCAGACTCTCTTTCTTTTGAAATAGTCCCGATTGAGATCTTGGATAGGAAGATTCATTGGTTGTGAACCAAGGATGTGGCTTCAGTTAAGGTTTTATGGTGGAACCATAAGGTGGAAGAAGCTATATGGGAAGTGGAGAAGGACATAAAGTCCAAGTATCCGCATCTATTTTTTTCTTCTAGGATTCACGCAGAAGGTATGTGTTTTCAACACATCTTTATTTTCTGCGCTTGTTAAAGGAAAGATTAATATCTTTGCCTCTTTATTTTCAAACTTTGTTAAAGATTGGGAATATACTTAATAATGCAAATGACTTGTGCATATGGATACTCCTACCTTGTCCGTCATTCGGGGACGAATGTTCCTAGTAGGGGAGACAGAAACACCCTGGTTTTTAGACCTTAGAAAATTTTCTTGACTTTTATTTTTTGGGAATGTATGTCTAAGGGGAACTAGTCGTACACTTAGGTACGGGTGGTATGGTCCAGTCATATGCTGACCAGTGTTGGTTGATGGTATAAATGTAGTTACTAGAATGGGTACGATTTGGGTGGTATGAGTCATACCGTTAGGTACAGGTTGTTTGGTTACTTCACTTAATCTTAGATTTGTTAACTTAACTTGGATCTAAGTACGAGTGGCTCACCATGAGCCGTCAGCTAGGGTACGAGTCATACCCAGGACTCGTATAGTGGTCAGTGTTCAAACCTCCTAGATTCTCTTCTTCCAGGTGTATGTTTATGGGTAATAATCGTACACTCTGATATGACTTGGGTTTAGGTGTGTTTTACCTTGGATAGTGTTGGGTCTAAGGGGGAAAGCCTAGGGTACGAGAGGTGGGTACCACTCGTACTGGATGCGTATGACTCGTAAGGGTCAGTCATAACCTATGACGATAATTAAATGTAGCTTAAGTGAGGGAAATCTAGATATTTCCCTACTTATCCTAATGACTTATATTGCACTTGGGAGGTTATTTGCGCTATTATTCTATTCTAAATCACTTAGAAAACACTCTTAAATCCTCTCTAGAGTTGTTGGGCAAGGGAATCTATGGGTTTCATCATAAAGATTGGTTTGGGTCTTGTCTTGGTGATTTTTATCCATCATCATATTAGTTTAATACATGTTCTCTTCTCCATTATTAGTTCCAACTAAAGGCATGGTTTTATGCAATGTTTTCATGATTTGAATGTTGTATGATTTTGGGTTTTCAAATATGATTTGAGGTTTTTTGTTATAAATTCTTGGTTATGGTTTTCCCATGTTTTAATTATTCTTTTATATGTATTAATAATGGTTTTGGGTAATTGGTTGCATGGGAATGGTTGTTTTATAATAGGCTTTGGTTTTGGAAATACTATGCCCCCGATGTGTTTTATAAAGTGCTATAACAATGTTTCTCTAAAATATTGGTTTTTCAATGGAAATTATCCATGGTTCAAACTTGGTAATGGAACCCTAAATGTTATGAATGGTTTAAATGGTTTTTAATGGATTGAAAAAGCCTTAGTGGCCATGGTTTTGGTTAAATTGTAAATCATGTGGGGTACATGGGAATCCCCAAGGATTGGCTAAGGACAATACTTGCAAGTTATTATTGGTATGATAATACCACTATTAATATCCTTGGTTAATATAATGGAATAATAGTTTGGTTTGAAATTGGTTTTTATTGGGCTTAACAGAGAGGTGTGTGTAGAAAATCCATAGAAGGCGAAGGTCACAGGGGGATCAAAACTGGAAACTCATATTCGTCGATGTGAGGTTTGGTCCTAGTGATCGTGTGCATGATGTCATACTTTATATGTTGGGGGATGTACTATTCATCCCAACTATTCTCTCCTGGTCATGCGGATTCACACATTAGGGCCCTTTCAGCAGAGGGAGATAAACCTATATAGCCCGCAAGTGTCTTAGGAGGGTAGAGCTACACAGCCCAGGTAAAGGTTTTAAATGGCAAGCTGATATTGGGTGTATTTATGCATTCTAGTGTCACTATTCTAGTCTTTTTATCCCTTTTTTGTGGATGATTCATGTGCTATATAGGTTGATAATGATATTAATGTGTATATAAGTGATAAAGCATGATTTTATAATCTTCAAAGTGAATTCCAAACAAGTTTGTACATAAATGATTCATTTAGAGTTCAATAGTTGAAACTAACATTACTAGCTTGAACTAGGTGCTTGTCTAGTGGATCAGGTTTGATTCTATTGTGTTTAAAGTCTTCCAAAAGGTTTTAATGTGTAATTATGATGGGAAAAACTTGTTGGTAATGTCCAAGGTTCAATTTGATTAAGTCAAGAGTCGGAACATAAAGCTAAAGATCAATGTGAACTAGCCTAGCTTAGCTCTTGTTTTGAATCATCGTTATGGATATAGTGTTGTTTGAATTGGTAATTCGTGGTATGTCATTGTGTAGGGATCTTTGGGAGCTGAATATGATTTTATTTTGATGTTGAAAAGGATATAAATCCTTGGGAAATACACCACAATACAAGGGACTAAGATGGGAGACTCAATACTTAGCCAAGATTCGAGAAGAAAATTCCAGCGAGCTAAGGCAATGTGGCCGCGGCAGCCTAGCCATAGCGGGGCTATAGGTGAGGCGACACCCTGGATGGAGTGGGGCTATAGGTGAGGCTACGCCCTGGCTGGAGTGGGGCTCAACCTGAGGCGGCGCCCTCTGCCTTTCCTTGCTCATAAAATCGATGGAATTCAACTCCTACACGGCTTAGGCTACTTCTATTGCTATAAATACACCATTGTCACATTTTTTACATATCTTTGAACATATTTTGGAGATTAAAGGGCTACTAAAACTTCATCTTTAGGTTTTTATTGTTTTAATTTAGTTTATTTATGTTTTTAGTTATTAATTACAATCTTGTAATTACGATTATGACTATGTGTGGCTAAACGCCCTCTTTCTGGGGTTAAAGCCAAAAACATGAGTACTATTGTTTTGAATTAAGTACATTTAATTTTTCTTATCATTATTGGTTGTTTGTTTATTCTTAATTTAATTATTTTAACGATTAGCTACCCTTAGAATCATCAATTAGTAACCTTGCGAACTCGGGAGAGGGAATAGGAAGATAGATCACGGGAATAAACAAAGTATGGTTTGTATTCTTTTATGAAATAAGGAATTCAACTTAGTGTCTAGGATAGGGATGTACTTACATACCTTACTTGATTCATACGTAAGATGATAATGTAAAGAACTTAAGTCGAATATTACATCCCCGCTCAATGATGTAGTTGTAAGGTTTAACTTAGGTAAAGGATTAGAGGCCGGGAGACCATGATCATGCAATTAACCCTACAAATCAACAACCAAGATAAGCAGGTGAAAGAATGAATTTCAAAAACATAGTATGATTGTTCAAGAGTGCTTTAACCCTGGTTTTTTTTTCTATTGATTGTTTCAAAATCATTATTTTATGTATTATTTACTTTTTATTTGTTAAAAATTCAAAACGCTTTTCTTGGTTACCTTTACATTAAATTAATCTAAACTGTGAACTAAAATTGAATCGTTGTTGAATCAAGTCCCTGTGGGATTGATATTTGGCATATTGAAGGCCACTTTACTACTTGATAAGACCACGTACACTTGCTTGTGCACTTGGGAATTGTCAAGTTTTTGGCGCCGTTGCCGTGAACTTGAAATTTGACAACTGTTTATTTTAGTTTTACTCTTAGATTTATTTGGTGATTTTATGCTTGGTCTTGGTTTGACTTTTGCAGGAAATAGGTTACAAAAGCTGGCAAGGGATCGGGACTTGGCTGTACCAAGCACTAAACCTAAGCAACTTTTTTATCAAAGAAGGAGAGAAGCAAACCTTCTCCCTCAAATTTCGCAAATCCAAGAAAACCAAGAGAATCCTGCCATTATGGCTGATAAACTAATAGCCCACAGGACAGTCACAGAAGTGGCACTCCTACTTATAACCAATTTGACCTCCCCATTTCAGAAGTCGACAACTGGAGTCAATTTCGAACTTAAGCATAATATGGTACAACTTCTGATCAATAGTGGACAGTTCACCAGGCTTCCACATGAAGATCCACAGGTCCACTTGCAAAATTTTCTAGAAACTAGTGATACAATCATCTCGACGAACATAAATCAAGAATATGTGAGAATGACTCTTTTCCCTTTTTCTCTATTGGGGGGAGAAAAAAAATAGTTGGCTACAAAACCGACAAACTCAATTACATCATGGGATGATTTGACCAAAAAGTTTCTTATTCGATTCTTCCCGTTTGGTAAGACTATGCTTCATATAGAAGCCAGACGATAATCTCTATCATACTTTGGAGTGGTTCAAGGCTCTTCTTAAGGACTGTCCACACCATCAACAGTGTAATGAGGTACTTGCTCTTACTTTTGTAGAGGCACATGATCACAATACAAAGATTTTGATAGATTCATCCGCAGGTGGTCAAGCGCTGGAATTGACTTATGAAGAGTTGTACATATTGTTAAATTGTATAGCCCAAGGAAATCCCAAGTGATAGTCAGAAGCTAGAAGTTCCACGAAAAGAATTGCTGGTGTACAGGAGGTAAACCAGTTCACTGCCTTATCAGCTCAGGTTTTCGCATTGCAAAATATGATAAACACTTAGTTTAATGGCCTAAAATTCGGAGATCTATAGCCTACAGTAGTAGTCAATACAATTTAGTAAATTAGTGGTTGGTGCGAGATCTGTGGAAATAGTGGCCATTGAGCACCATGTGTGCTTTAAATCCAAAATTAGTAATGTATGTGGGGAATACTCAAAGGCCAAATTATTGTAATGCCTACAACATTAAGTGGCAGACTTAGCCGTGGAATACACAAAAACAAATTCAGCAATCACAGGCACATGGGAATCAATCAACTAGCAATTTGAAAGAGATGTTGAAACAACTTCTATCTAATCAAACATAGTTGGTTACGGACACGAAAAATTCACAAGCTGCCCAGAGAAGCTTAGAGTTGCAGATTGGGAAGTTACAACAAGCATTAAATACTAGGCCACAGGGTGGTTGTCGGAGATACAAATAATCCAAAAAAGATTAAGGTGATTACCTTGAGGAGTGTTGAAGAGCTTCAAGGAGAACCTCCAAAGGTAGCTAAGGAGGTAGATGCTGAGGGGGGTAACTCCACAGTTTCCAAAAAAGTTGTTGAAGAATGAAGAAAGTCTGAGTACTTGAACACTAAAGTTTCTGAACCAGAGTGAAGAAGACACCGTCATTACCTTTCCCTCAGAGGCAGATTAAAGTGAAGGAGGATGCAATATTTAAGAAGTTCTTTAATGCATTCAGAGATCTTTACATTAACTTACCTTTGTTAGATGTTTTGCAGGGAATGCCCAAGTATGAAAAGTACTTAATGGATGTGGTTGCTAATAAGGTGAAGTTACAGGATATGGGAGTGATAACACTCACTTTAGAGTGTAGCACTGTAATTACACAGAAAATCCCCAAGAAATTGACAGATTCAGGGAAATTTTCTCTCCCAATCCAAATTAAGAATAGAGTACTCCACGTGCTAAGTGACTTGGGAGCGAGCATAAATTTGATGCCCCTATCTTTATTTAACATATTGGGCTTGGGGAAGCCTAGATCAACCAAGGTGGTTTTGCAGCTAGTAGATAGATCATTGGCATATCCAAAAGGAATTATAGAGAACGTTTTAATAAAAGTTTGTAAAGTCATTATTCCTAATGACTTTATTGTTGAGGCAAACGAACAAGTACCAATTATCTTTGGGCATCCATTTTAGCAACTGCAAAAGCATTGATTGATGTTGGAAAAGACACGCTCAAAATTAGGGTAGAGGATGAAGTGGTGGTATTTGATGTTTACAACACACCCAAATAACATCCCACTATAAGGATTTATGTATGAATAATGTTATTAAAGGGGACAAGTGTGGGGTGGTTAGTCCACAAAAGACCTCTTTGGACTACCTAATTGAGCAACCTAAGATTCTACTGCCTAAGCCTAATTTGATGTACATTGATGAGCTTGAAAAGGCAAAATTTAAAAAAGTAGTTACCCTTGAGAATTCACACCCAAGAGGATAAAATATAAGATGGAGAACAAGTGTGAGAAAAAAAAGACAAAAGAATGACTAAGTCGTTATTTAGGTCATCCAACGACACCAAATCAGACGTTGCTTAGGAGGCAACCCAAGTTAAGTAAGTATGTTTTCTTTTTATATTTTATTTCATGTAGTTCTTATTTTTGATTGATTTTGAGGTTTATGGAAAGTCTAAGTATCGGAAACCTGAGCTAAAAGCATGGCAAAGACTGAGTGTGGGGCCCCATAGACCTCCTTTATACAAAAAGATGCTACTAGCTAGGCTTAGAGGCCTTAGAGAGTATTTCAATCTCTTACTTTTAAGTTCACTTTGGGGACAAAGTAGATTTTTAAGTATGAGGTGGGGAAATTCCAAAATTTTGGCTCAATTTAAAAAAAATAGCGTAAGACATTTTTGTTGGTGCTATTTTTGATTACATGGTGCAAGTGTTTTAATTGTAAAAGCATGTTGAATGAGTGAATTGCTAATTTTGAGACTCTTAGGCTCATGTTTGTGATTCTTGTTCTTGTGGCTTAAAATTTAATTCATGCTATATTTGGTTGAGAGTCTATGATGATCCTATGTGAGTTGAGCATGTGTCATGTGCGTGTGAGGTTGTAGTATTTTATTTGTTGTATGTGATGTCTAGAACTTGTCCGGTGTGTTTGAAAAGAAAAATAAAGAGTGTGAGTTTAGGAGATGATATAGGCATTTCTTTAATAGCCTTTTTAGACCTTCTTTTTGACTTACCCTTGTGCATAATTCTAGTTAAATCCCATTGAGCCATTAGCTTATATTTTTTGGTATCCTCATATGTAGCCTAATCCCCTTATTTGATAGACTTGAATTTGATCCAAAAGCTTCTAGGATCTTTAATGAAAAATAAACTAAGGAGTGTGAAATTAAAGAAGAAAAAGGTAAATTTGATGTCCCAAGGAAATAGTTATTGGTGTTGATAGTTGATGTGTGGTGGATGAGTGTGATAGACATTGTTCTAAAAGTATTACCATGGATGTGAAAAAGAAAAAAATATTTTTTTTATTCATGTGGTAATAAGATACTTCTACCATGTGTTTGTGAAAATGGTTAAAAGAGATGGGGCAAAAAAAAGATATGGGTGGATAGAAAAAGTGTAATTTGGTTGTTAGAGATTGGTTTTAAATGTATAATTTAGTGTATTAAAGAACTTAGATAGGTTAATTACTATTCCCAAATAGTTCCTACCCGTCCCTTAGCCTACATTACAACCCGAAAAAGACCTATTTGATCCTAGGTTTCATCATTCTGATATTAGTGGATCACTACACTAAGGGAAAGCCTATGGATCATTGTGTGTAACTTGTGAATTCCTTGTGAAAGTGAGCGTAATTTAATTCTTGTACCCATCATGTTGTGAATTGCTTACTTATGAGTGGTTATAGGTCGCTCTTTTATTGTGAGGGGCACATGTTTGATGAATGTGGGTGATTTGTATGACGTACTTTATTTAATTATATGCATGAGTTTTCCAACTAGGTGAGTTAATTCTTGAGGCTAGGATGTTTTGGAGTCGTGTTCATTAGCTTTCAATTGTGTTTATAACATGCTTAGTGTAGAAACTTGTATTCTGTGTAGTCATGGTAGTACTAGCTTGAGTGTCTTGCATGTAGTAGAAGTTTAGAGTCTCCTTAGCCGATGATACTATAGTTATTAAGAGTTGTTCGGGAATGAACAAGGGTTTAAGTGTGGGATGTGATGTTGGGTGTATTTATGCATTCTAGTGTCACTATTCTAGTCTTTTAATCCTTGTTTTGAGGATGATTCATGTGATATATGGGTTGATAATGAGATGAATGTTCATATAAGTGTTAAAGCATGTGTTTATAATGTTCAAGGTGAATTCCAAACAAGTTTGTACATAAAAGATTCATTTAGAGTTCAATCGTGGAAACTAGCGTTACTAGCTTGAGCTAGGTGCTTGTCTAGTTGATCCTGTTGGATTCTATTGTATTTAAAGTGTTCCATATGTTATAGCTGATGATTTTTATGTTATTCTAAATGTTCTTTAGAAAATGATAGGGCTGTCAGTGACAAATGATGAAATATTAGATTTTGCTCAATGCATAAATTCTTGTGCATTAGCAGAATTACCTTTCTTAGGATGAATTTTTTACTTGGTGGAATGGTAGAATAAAGGAGGAATGCATTTTCAAAAGGTTTGACAGGGTTCTGGGCAACACTGATTTTATGTAGGAATTCCCACATTCTGAGGTAAAGCATTTAATTAGAGATGGGTCAGATCATTGTCCTTTATTAGTTAGATGTAATACCAATCAGAAAAGGGTTATAAAATCTTTTAGATTTCTAAATTTATAGATGAAAAATGAGAAGTTTTATGATCTGCTCAAAGAGAATTGGAAGACTAATATTTAGAGAAGCCCTTCTTACATATTCCATAAAAAATTAAAAGCTTTAAAGAAGGTTTTAGCTCAATAGAGTAAGGAAACATATGGAAATATTTTTCAAAAGGTGTCACTTTGGAAGATATAGATAAGTTCAAAGAATTTCAAATGGAGATCAATAGCACAGAGGAGAATAGAAAACAATTGATGGAAGTAGAATAAGGATTGAAACATTTGTATAAGCTTGAAGAGGAATACTAGAAATAAAAATCAGGTATGAAGTGGTTCAACGTAGGGGATAGAAATACTAAATTATTTCATGGATATGCCAGAGGAAGGTGGAAAAGATTGTACCTTCATGAGATTGAGAATGATCAGGGATTTATGTTGAAAGATACCATTAACATAAAGGAAGAAGCAGTTAAAGTGTTTGAAGCTCAATTTAAGAAGAGTAATACAAGTGAAGATTTTTCTATGTTGAACTGTATTCCCACTATTGTCATAGAAAATTAGAAAGAAGATATGGGTAGAACACTAACTGAAGAAAAGGTGAAAGAGATTGTTTTCTCACTAAACAATAAAAGTTTTTGTGGACTAGATGGTTTCTTAGGGATGTTTTTTCAATACTATTGGGAAATTATCAAATATGACATAGTTAAAATGGTTATTGCTTTTTTTGTGGATATGAACTACCTAAGATCAGTAAATTCACAGATCTCAAGCCTATGAGTTTAAGCACATATGTCAATAAGGTGATTTCTAAGGTGATATAAGGAAGGCTGGTGATTGTTCTACCTGATGTTATGTCCAAGAATCAGGCAAGATTCATGAAAGGAAGGAGCATAACTAAAAATGTCTTATTGGCTCAAGAGATTATCAAAGACAGAAATAGAAGGAACAAATTCCAAAACATTGTTGTTAAATAAGACATGACAAAGCATATGATAGAGTGTCACAGATATTCTTAACAAAGGTTTTGAGAAAATTCTAATATATAGAAAGAATCATTGATATGGTATGGAGATTAGTGTCCAATAACTGGTACTCAGTATTGGTTAATGGAAATTCATATGGATTGTATCATTTGTCCTGATGGCTTAAGTAAGTGGATCCCATATCCCCTACTCTGCTCATTATAACTATTGAAGTTCTATCAAGGAGTTGAATAAACTCAATGGTGGAAAAAAGGTTATATAGGTTATGGCACCAAAATAGAGTAAAAAAATCAATCATTTGTCTTATGTGGATGATACAATCCTTTTCTAGTCAAAAGGGTTCAATTAAGAAGATGATGAAGGTCCTTGGAAGGTATGAAAGGTATCAGGTCAACTTATCAACTTGTTCAAAAGTCTTCTATGCTTGCATGAAATGGTTCCTGTAGTAGTCAAAAGCAGAATCGGTAAAATTCCAAGTATTTCTTCTGGAACTTTTCTCATATCTGGGATGTTCTGTATTCTATGGGAGAAAGAAAAAATATCATTTTGAGGAATTGGTGCAAAAGTTAGCAAGAGAGTCTGAATTTGTATAGTAAACTCTTATCTAATGGAGGAAGGTATGTTTTAATTTAGAATATCTTACATTCCTTGTCAAATTATCTATTTGTCTAGAATGAATCCCCCTAAAGGAATAATAAATCAAATACACAAAATTATGGCAAGATTTTTTTGGGGTGAGACTGCTGGTCTTAAAAGAAAACACTTGGTAGCCTGGGAGGAACTATGTAGACCTAAAGAGGAAGGTTGAGCTAGTTTCAGATCACTACATACTGTAGGAGATACTTTATTTGCTAACTTTTGTGAAACTTTAGAGTTTATTCCGGATCCCTTTGGAGTAATTTTATATGGAATAAGCATTGCAAGAAGAATCATTATAGCACCCCGAAATTGGGACCCGAGACGTCACACGGTGCTTAGGATCACAAGTGACCCCAAGCTAACCCTTCTACTGGCATAACTCATAAGCAACTGAACAAAAAGTATAAATCTATACAAATCTGCGGAAAATAACTTTTTTCTAAATTTGATAGATAAAAAACTAAATTTACAAGATTACAACTCTGCTTTTACAACGAAAACTGAAATGGAATACATTAACTTCTACTGCTTGTCTATGAACCCTCTACTAGTACTGACTGTTGAAAGCCGGGTCATGACTCCCGACTAACCCAAATCAATACGACTGAATAAAGGAAATACAACACTTCTCGTACTGTATAACTAACTCAATCCCTTGAATCCAAAGGACTCATCAGCTGCTGACTGGATGCCGCAAAATGACTGGATATGAAGATATACACTATACCTTGTACCTACATTCCGAGAAAATGTAACCCACTTATGAATATGTGGGTCAGTACCATGGAAACGTACTGAGCATATGGGGATGCAATGCATATATAAAATAATATCTTAATATCATCACAGTTTATAAAATTATGCATACTGATATTAATGACTCAGTTAGCTCGAATTAAAATCATCATAATCATAAGAGAGTAAAATATATCGGGTGAAACATATGAGTCATCATAATAAATCTCAATTCACTTCCATCTCGATTCCAAACCATCAAAGCAATCAAATCTCATAACAATTCTCTTTGGAATATATGTTCATCAAATCTTTCGAAAATAATGACTTTCTCAAACTCAGTCTTTCAAACAAATATGTTTTCATCTCAGATAGAAGAATAAGACTTTTCATATTAGATAGGAGAAAACACACAAACACATTGGGAGTCTCTTACAACCGACATAAACCATGTGAACTACATGGAGTCCAACGTCCAACCCACGTTGGGGAGAGATGTCCTATCCTTGCCATCGGAGTAGGACCTTAATCTTTTGTTCACTAGTGATCAATATATCAATAAGCCTTAGGCTCACATCCTACGGGGACACATAGTTCTAGGGAAGTACCAATCACAGCTATATCTCCCACTCGGTGCTAAAGACTACTCCCAGATAGAGCTCAGATCATTTTAAGAGAAAATCCACAACAACGCAATTCGACAATTCATTATCGGGAGCCATCATGCTACCCCCTTTTCATAATAAATAAACATGTGGATTTCTTTTCTCATTCGAGTTCAAAAATAACTCTTTCAAGACCAAAAGGTCAAATCATTAAAATATCAAGGTGTGTATAACACATTACTTCACCAAGGATCATAATCTCAAAGAGGGTTTAATCCCGTGTTATGGGAGTTTAATCCTGTGTTATAGACATATATAGGGGTGTTTTGGCACTTGGAAGTGAGGTATGCGGTGCACAATCCATGGAAGAACTTAAGGTGTACGTCACACACCTTATGGTATACATTTAAGTATGCCTCGCACTCTCAATCGCACACATTTGATTGGGCGGCGCATTGGCCATCGCACACCCTTACTGCCTCTCACAAAAATGGGCATAACTCTTCGCTTGGGTATCATATTTTTGCAAAATTGGTATCGTTGGAAAGATAATTCAATTATCTAAAATTTGATAGGTCTTGGGATGAAAAATTCAATGTATATAAAGAGATATACACGTTCGAAGTTGACCCTTGTAGAATTAAATGTCAAACTTTGAATGAATCAATTGGTTTTAGCTCAACTTTGTTCTATGTCATTGCTATAAACATTTTCCATTTCTAAACTACTCCATAGACTAGGATAATGATCATGTAACTTGTATTTACATGACAATCACTTGGATTAGAGCTTAGAAGCGCAGGAAGGACGGTTAGAATTCTATCACGAAAATATAGGGTATTACATTATCTCCCCCTTGGGAACATTCATCCTCGAATGTGGATAATTAACCTGAAACATAGAGGAATATTAGTCTTCAAGCTATCATGTGTAACTGATAGAACTGAATCAGTGGATCTCAAGAATAATGAGCTACTGAACTGGTCTGTAAGTGCATGAATCCTCAAGAAAAATAACTATATGGCTAAGATAGAAACGAGAGTGTCAACTTAGGAGTAACCATTACTTTGCAATGGATCTGATCTCAAGAAAAAGGATGACAGGTTTATGACATGAAAACTTGGGGGATTACAATATCCCCTTCTTGGGATCATTCGTCCCCGAATGATAATAATTTGATGAAAATACTAGGACAAGACTGTGATACTATACAGGATACATACGAACTGAATCATGACTTAATATTTGAAACTGAAACTGATGCATGAACTGAGCTGAATTCATAATTTAATTAGACACAAACGGATTGCCTCTTGGAATGTACATACGTATAAGACTGCGGATAGTAAGACTAGCTGAAAAATTAAGAATCTATAGGAGCTTATCTCCTTGCTTCCTAAACTAGATTACAGGCTATATGGACTGGATCATACTGACTACCCATACTCAAATAGAGTATTTCTTCAGCACTTTTCTACGAAATTCTATTGACATTGGGGAGCAAAGAATTTTTGGCATGCTCTGAACAAGACATTTGACTAAGGAATTACAACATTGATATAACTCTATAGCATGGTATATAATTATATAACTTATAAACTAGGATAGGATTGCTAGGCCGTAGGCAACGCAACTTCTTACTTTCAAGCTTAGCATCACTTCTCAAATGCTCTCTCAACTATACTATTCCCCTTAAATACCATGCTCATTCGATTCAACTTATAATTCTCATATTAGCACTACGAAATCTTTCTACTAAGGTCTAAACTAAACTAAGTTCTTTCACCATGATCAAGCCTAACACTAAATCACAAGATACAACATGCCAAACCACAATACTAGTCTAAACCACAAGGTTCAACATTCTATATCTTCTTAGAGCTCACACCCTAAGCATAACATGCCTTACCACTTCAATGACTAATTTAAAACTCTTGATATGGATTCACTAGTGCATATTGCATTCATCATCTTACACCCAACATGACATTCAAGCCTATCATTAAAAATCACATATAACTTTAAGGCAAATACCCCTAAAGGCATACTTCGTATATTCTCTAAACCTTTATCAACAACAATTTTCTTGCACTATTCTTAAAAATATACACAGAATTTCTAACTAACCATGACATGTATCAAAGACTTGGCCTCAATCTTACTTCACACTTTAGCCTTAGATAGAAAAGCATAAATAATCTTTCTTAATGAGGGTCATCAATTCTCTCACATCTAAACCATTGCTTATCCACTATCATCACCACTATCTTAACATAGGAAGAGGTCACCGAAGGGATAACACATAAGAACTTGAAGCACAAAAACTACACTATATAACATCAACACTTATCTTAGGCCTGAGGAATAAAATATCAAAGGCATGGATTCATTAAAGAAATCTAAGCTAAGGACATGCAAGATATAATGCGAACTTCACTAATATCATGGGTTTAAAAACTGGTCATACTCTAAAACATAATTTTATACTTATCAGGATCTATTAGATCTATTCAACATAAGACTGGAGTTCATCGATTCATGAGAGATAACTTGAATCATAGAGTGAAGCTGTTACATGCTTGCTAGAAGCTGAGAATGGGCTTGAGCACACATGATAGGTATAAGCATAGGCCTGTGGCATGGATTTGTCAAGCAAGTGATGGATTTCATTTTGTAATGACTAAAATCCAAGGAATACTGTAGAGTAAAAAGGGATCACTATCTCATCAGAACTCATTATTGACATGTATCAAAATCTAATTCTCATAACTCGATTTGGTTCTTCACTAACCATCTCCTCCTTAGGTCAAAGCTGGTATTCTAAGTATGATGGCCTGCTCCATATACTCGAGATTAAGTCATAATTTCATCATTCTATTATCTACACATAAATGCTAAACTCACAAGAATAAACTAATTTTGAACTTGCCGATTTCATTCTTCAACAACCCATCCATATGCCATCCTTAATTCCTATCTTCGATAATCATCATCGAAGACATACACTCTCATTTGAAACCATATCTACATCTCTAATCACATAATCATAGCCTACCAAGATCATATTTCTATACTTATATTTTCCCCAAACAATGAGAATAAAATCATACTAAAAAGACTCAACATCTTCAATCATAACTCCTTAAGTTAGCTATCAAGAACAGCATAAATTATGTAACTATCCTTTCTCCACCTAGAAACTCAACGTTACTACTAACCACATAATATGCAATAATCCTCAAAAAATAATGCAGCCCCATAGCACCTTGGGCACACCTCTACACCATACTTAATTACGAACACATGATCTTATACTCTTGCATAAACTGTTCAGGCCTACTAGATCACCTCCATATAACTAGCATCAAAAACCGAACCATCAACTGTAAAAAATTTTAATAGCTAGAGCTAAACATGATTTACAACCCAATCTCACTCACAATTTTTACTTCAAAACTATAGAACATAGCACTAAGAAAAACTACTACACAATGACAATCGATCATAATCATATGGCCTATCTTATTTATAATCTGTTAACACATCCTCCTTCTTCACATCATTACCATTTACCCATCTTCACACCTAAATTACTTTCATAGCTCTATAAATTTCAACTAAACTTTCTCTTGCAATCTCAGGAAAGCCTAAATTAACAATACTCAACCACCAAGTACTTCCATCAAAACCTATACTTTCCTAGCACAACAGATACCATCAATAACTCTTTTCATACTTCAAGCAAACAAAAATCCACCTTAACTAATAATCTCCTTCTCTAACTTCACTAAATTAATAAACAAGGGTATATCACTTCCTTACTAATTCAATCATAAGCAAAAATTCAGCTATACATATTCAATAAATTGCCCTTACCACCATTCTTGCCACTACACTTCTACACCCACAAGTTCAACAAAAACAAGACTTTCAACCAAACGTTACTACTTCTGTCACTACACAGAAACCCACACTTTCAACTAACACCAGAACAACAAGATAAACAACAAGTTGCTAGTGAATTGAAATAGGCCTCACATGGCTTTACTAGACTTTGGTTTTGTGTTTTGATTAGGAAAATTATATGAATAACAAAGCAACTATGCTAATGAATCTAAATAGGCCTCACACGGCTTCACTAGACTTTGACTTTTCACAAACATAATGATAATAAGTTTACATAACACAAGAGATAGAAACTTGACACACAACATTCAACTATCTAAGAATACACCTTACTCTGTCTGAATTAAATAACTCATAAGAATGAAGGCATAACTTAAATTTAAAGGACTTATAACATACTAGAAGGCTCCTCTCGAACCACTTTATGAAACTTCTTAAACTTCTGCCAGCAAATATAAGAGCATTACCTGACTCGAGCTTAGTGCACGATTTCTACAGTACTAATAAAGTACTTCAGTGTTCGAAACTCAAAAGTACTCATAGGATACTTTTGTAGCTCTCTTACAATTCTACAACTATCTATGTAGAATTAAGCTCAACTATTTCTGACACCTTGGAAATAAGACAGAGATGGCCTGATTAGAGTAAGATGAGAATCTGTATAAGTTTCTTGGCGAACTTTTCTATAGCACAATTTAAGACTTAAAAGAATGGAGATATTTCCTAAAAGCCCTGTAGCCTCTCGAAGAAAAGTACAGATGTCTCTGTACCATTCCACAAGACTCTACTAGACACGGCGTCATAGACACCCTAGCATATTTGAACTCTGTGCTCTGATACCAAGTTTGTAACGGCCTAAAATTGGGTCCCGAGACTTCACACGATGCTTAGGATCACAAGTGAACCCAAGCTAACCTTTCTACTGGCATAACTCATAAGCAATTGAACAAAAAGTATAAATCTATACAAATCTACGAAAAATGACTCTTTTTTGAATATGATAGATATAAAACTAAATTTATAAGATTACAACTCTGCTTTTACAACCAAAACTAAAATGGAATACATCAACTTCTACTAATTGTCTATGAATCCTCTACTAGTACTGACTGTAGGAAGCTGGGTCATGACTCCTGACTAACCCAACTCAATACTACTGAATAAAGAAAATACAACACTTCTCGAACTACATAACTAACTCAGGCCCTTGAATCAAAAGGACTCATCACCTGCTGACTGGATGTCACGAACTGATTGGATTTGAAGATGTACACTATACCTTGTACCTACATTCTAAGAAAATGTAGCCAACATACGATTTGTGGGTCAGTACCATGGGAAAGTACCGATCATATGGGGGTGCAATGGATATATAAAATAATATCTTAATATCATCACAGTTTATAAAATTACATATACTGATATAAATGACTCAATTAGCTCGAATTAAAATCATCATAATAATAAGAGAGTAAAATATATAGGTTGAAACATGTGACTCATCATAATAAATCAAAATTCTTCCATCTCGATTCTAAATCATCAAAATAATCAAATCTCATAACAAGTCTCTATAGAATATATGTTCATTAAATCTTTCAAAAACAATGACTTTCTCAAACTCAGTCTTTCAAACAAATATGTTTTCATCTCAGATAAAAGAATATGAATTTTCATATTAGATAAGAGAATACACACACTCATTGGGAGTCTCTTACAACTGACATAAACCATGTGAGCTACATGGATTCCAACGTCCAACCCACGTTGGGGAGAGCTGTCCTATTCTTGCTATCGGAGTAGGACCTTAATCTTTTATTCACTAGTGATCACTATATCAATCAGCCTTAGGCTCACATCTAACAGGGGCACGTAGTTCTAGGGAAGAACCAATCACAACTATACCTCTCACTCTGTGCTAAAGACTACTCTCGGACTTAGCTCAGATCATTTCAAAAGAAAATCCACAACAACGCACTTAGACAATTCATTATCCGAAGCCATTATGCCACCCCTTTTCATAATAAATCAACATGTGGATTTCTTTTCTCATTCGAGTTCAAAAATAGCTCTTTCAAGACCAAAAGGTCAAATCATTCAAATATCAAGGATGTGTATAACACATTACTTCACCAAATATCATAATCTCAAAGAGGGTTTAAATACCATATATCAACACTTGAGCAAAACATTTCAAGATTCATACTTGGTATAGCAAACAAGTATAACTCATATGAAAGTCCAAAAATTCAACTTGAAACATGATATTAACATCAAAACTCAAGGAATTTATCTTTAAGACATCACAAAAATGTCATAGTTTTTTGAACAAGATTATAGGATGATAGTTTCCATCTCAAATTCATAATTCCACAAGTAAAATCATGTATCTTCGTAAAATAATACAAATTTTTGGGCACAAGAATGAAAGGATGTTCTTATTAAAAACCCCACATACCTTAAACATGAAGATTTAAATGAACTCTTGACCTGGGGACTCTATTCATGAAAATAATGAGTGTTTCTTGTAGCCCTCGAAATAGGGATTTTGAGTCTAAAAGAATTATTGAAAACTCATGGTTGAATCTTGAGATATTTAAATTTTTAAGTTGAAACCCTAATGAATGTTCTTGGTGATTTTGAGAGAAAGTAAACTTATTTTGGAGTTATGGGAGTTTAATCCCATGTTATAGACATATATAGGGGTGTTTTTGGCACTTGGAAGTGAGGTATGCGGCGCACAACCCATGGAAGACCTTAAGGTGTGTGTCGCATACCTTATGGCAGACATTGAAGTATGTCTCACACTACCAATCGCACACATTTGATTGGGCGGCACATTGCCCATCGCACACCCTGACTGTCTCTCACAAAAATAGGCATAACTCTTCACTCGGGTATCGGATTTTTGCGAAATTGGTATCGTTGGAAAGCTAATTCAATTATCTACAATTTGTTAGGTCTTGGAATGAAAAATTCCATGTATATTAAGAGATATACACGTTTGAAGTTGATCCTTGTATAACCGAATGTCAAAGTTTGGATGAATCAATTGGTCTTAGCTCAACTTTGTTCTATGTCATTGCTATAAATATTTTCCACCTCTAAACTACTCCATAGACTAGGAAAATGATCATGCAACTTGTATTCATGTGAGAATTACTTGTATTAGAGCTTAGACGTGCAGTAATGACGGTTAGCATTCTAGCACAAAAATACGGGGTATTACATTATCTACCCCTTGGGAACATTCATCCTCAAATATGGATAATTAACCTGAAACACAGAGGAATATTAGTCTTCAAGCTATCATGTGTAACTGATAGAACTGAATCACTATATCGCAAGAATAATGAGCTACTGAACTGGTCTACAAGTACATGAATCCTCAAGAATAATAACTATATGGCTAAGATAGAAACGAGATTGTCAACTTATGAGTAACCATTACTTTGCACTGGATCTGATCTCATGAGAAAGGATGAGAGGTTTAAGACATGAAAACTTGGGGTATTACAACATCCCCCTCTTAGGATCGTTCGGCCCCGAATGATAATAATTTGATGAAAATACTAGGAAGAGACTGTGATACTACATAGGATACTTACGAACTGAATCATGACTTAATATTTGAAACTGAAACTGATGCATGAACTGAGCTGAATTCATAATTTAATTGGACACAAACACATTGCCTCTTGCAATGTACATACGTATAAGACTGCGGATAGTAAGACTAGCTGGAAAATTAAGAATCTATAGGAGCTTATCTCCTTGCTTCCTAAACTAGATTACAGGCTATATAGACTGGATCATACTGACTACTCATACTCAAATAGAGTATTTCTTCAGTACTTTTCTACGAAATTCTATTGACATTGGGGAGCAAAGAATTTTGGGCATGCTCTGAACAAGACATTTGACTAAGAAATTACAACATTGATATAACTCTATAGCATGGTATATAATTATATAACTTATAAACTAGGATAGGATTGCTAGGCCGTAGGCAACACAACTTCTTACTTTCAAGCTTAGCATCGCTTCTCAAATGCTCTCTCAACTATACTATCTCCTTAAATACCTTACTAATTCGATTCAACTTATAATTCTCATACTGGCACTATGAAATCTTTCTACTAACGTCTAAACTAAACTAAGTTCTCTCACCATGATCAATCCTAACACTAAATCTCAAGATACAACATGCCAAACCACAATACTAGGTTAAACCACAAGGTTCAATATTCTATATCTTCTTAGAGCTCACACCCTAAGCATAACATGCCTTACCACTTCAATGTCTACTTTAAAACTCTTGATATGGATTCACTAGTGCATATTGCATTCATCATCTTACACCCAGTATAACATTCAAGCCTATCATTAAAAATCACATATAACTTTAAGAAAAATACCCATAAAGGCATACTTCACATATTCTCTAAACCTTTATCAACAACAATTTTCTTGCACTATTCTTAAAAATATACACACAATTGCTAACTAACCATGACATGTATCAAAGACTTGACCTCAATATTCTAAACCAATGCTTATCCACTATTATCACCTTTATCTTAACATAGGGAGAGGTCACCGAAGGGCTAACACATAAAAACCCGAAGCACGAAAACTACACTACATAACATTAACACTTATCTTAGGCTTGAGGAATAAATTATCAAAGGCATGAATTCATTAAACAAATCTAAGCTAAGGACATGCACGATATAATGCAAACTTCACTAATATCATGGGTTTAAAAACTGGTTAAACTCTGAAACATGAGTTTATACTTATCATGAGCTATTCAACATAAGACTAAAGTCCATAGATTCATGAGAGATAACTCGAATCATAGAGTGAAGCTATTACATGCTTGCTAGAAGATGAGAATAGGCTTCAGCACACATGATAGGTATAAGCATAGGCCTGTGGCATGGATTTGTCAAGCAAGTGATGGATTTGGTGCTGTAATGACTGAAATCCAAGGAATACTCTAGAGTAAAAAGGGATCACTATCTCATCATAACTCATTAATGACATGTATCATAATCTAATTCTCAAAACTCGATTTAGTTATTCACTAACCATCTCCATCTTAGGTCAAAGCTGGTATTCTAAGTATGATGGTCTAATCCATATCCTTGAGATTAAGACATAATTTCATCATTATATTATCTACACATAAATGCTAAACTCACAAGAATAAACTAATTTCAAACTTACGAACTTCATTCTTGACAACCTATCCATATGCCATCCTTAATTCCTAGCTTCAATAATCATCATCAAAGACATACACTCTCATTTGAAACCATATCTATATCTCTAATCACATAATAATAGCCTACCAAGATCACACTTCTATACTTATATTTTTCCCAAACCATGAGAATAAAATCATACTAAAAAGACCCAACATCTTCAATCATAACTCCTTAACTTAGCTATCAAGAACAACATAAATTATCTAACTAGACTTTTTCCACCTAGAAACTCAACGTTACTACTAACCACACAATATGCAATAATCCTCAAAAAATAATGTAGCCCCATAGCACCTTGGGCACACCTCTACACCATACTTAATTAGAACACATGATCTTATACTCTTGCATAAACTGTTCAGGCCTACTAGATCACCTCCATATAACTAGCATTAACAACCGAACCATCAACTGTTCAAACTTAATGTCTAGAGCTAAACATGATTTACAACCCAATCTCACACACAATTTTCACTTCAAAAACATAGCATTAAGAAAAAATAGTACACAATGACAATCGATCATAATCATATGGCCTATCTTATTCATAATCTATTAGCACATCCTCCTTATTCATATCATTACTATTTACCCATCTTCACTCTTAAATTACTTTCGTAGCTCTATAAATTTCAACTAAACTTTCTCTTGCAATCTCAGGAAAGCCTAAATTAATAATACTCAACCACCAAGTACTTTCATCAAATCCTATACTTTCCTAGTATAACAAATACCATCAATAACTCTTTTCATACTTCAAGCAAACAACAATCCATCTTAACTAATAATCCTCTTCTGTAACTTCAGTAAACCAACAAACAAGGGTATATCACTTCATTATTAATTCAATCATAAGCAAAAATTCAGCTATACATATTCAATAAATTGCCCTTACCACCATTCTTGCCACTACACTTCTAAACCCACAAGTTTCACTAACACAGGACTTTCAACTAAACGTTACTACTTCTGTCACTACACAAAAACCCACACTTTCAACTAACACCAGAACAACAAGATAAACAACAAGTTGCTAGTGAATCGAAATAGGCCTCACACGACTTTACTAGACTTTGGTTTTGTCGTTTGATTAAGAAAATTGTATGAATAACAAAGCAACTATGCTAATGAATCTAAATAGGCCTCACACAGCTTCACTAGACTTTGATTTTTGACAAACATAATGATAACAAGATTACATAATACAAGAGATAGAAACTTGACACACAACGTTCAACTATCTAAGAATACACCTTACTCTTTCTTAATTAAATAACTCATAATAATGAGGGCATAACTTAAATTTTAAGGACTTATAACACACTAGAAGGCTCCTCTCGAGCAACTTTATGAAACTTCTTAAACTTCTGCCAGCAAATTAAAGAGCATTATCTGGGGTGGAAATTAGAACTTACCGAACATGTTACCTCAAGAACAATACATATACAGAGAAGTATATATTATCATTATGGATTTTGAGGAGAAATTTGAAAGCATATCTGACTCGAGCTTAGTGCATGATTTCTACAAGCCTGATAAAGCACTTCAGTTTTTGGAACTCAAAAGTACTAATAGGATACTTTTGTATCCCCCTTACAATTCCATAACTATCTATGGAAAATTAAGCTCAACTATTTCTGATAGCTTGGAAAAAGACAGAGATGGCTTGACTAGAGTAAGATGAGAATCTGTATAAGTCTCTTGGAGATATTTTCTATAGCATGATCTAAGACTTAAAATAATGGAGAAATTTTATAAAAGCCCTGTATCCTCTCGAAGAAAAGTACAAACGTCTCTGTACCATTCTGCAAGACTCTACTAGACACGGCTTTATAGATACCCTAGGAAAACTTGAACGTTATGCTCTGATCTCAAGTTTGTAACACCTCAAAATTGGGTCCCGAGATGTCACACGTTGCTTAGGATCACAAGTGACCCCAAGCTAACCCTTCTACTGGCATAACTCATAAGCAACTGGACAAAAAGTATAAATCTATACAAATCTGTAAAATTTAACTCTTTTCTGAATATGATAGATACAAAACTAAATTTACAAGATTACAACTCTTCTTTTACAACCAAAACTGAAATGGAATACATCAACTTCTACTGACTATCTATGAAGCCTCTACTAGTACTGACTGTAGGTAGCCAGGTAATAACTCTCGACTAACCCAACTCAATACTACTGAATAAAGAAAATACAACACTTCTCGTACTGTATAACTAACTCAATCTCTTGAATCAAATGGACTCATCACCTGCTGACTGGATGTCACAAACTGACTAGATCTAAAGATGTACACTATACCTTGTACCTATATTTCAAGAAAATGTAGCCCATATACGAATATATGGGTCAGTACTATGGAAACATACCGAGCATATGGGGGTGCAATGCATATATAAAATAATATCTTAATATTATCACAGTTTATAAAATTATGCATACTGATATAAATGACTCAGTTAGCTTGAATTAAAATCATCATAATCATAAGAGAGTAAAATATATCGGGTGAAACATGTGAGTCATCATAATAAATCTCAATTCACTTCCATCTCAATTCCAAATCATCAAAGCAATCAAATCTCATAACAATTCTCTTTAGAATATATGTTCATTAAATCTTTTGAAAATAATGACTTTCTCAAACACAGTCTTTCAAATAATATGTTTTCATCTCAGATAGAAGAATAAGACTTTTTATATTAGATAAGAGAATACACACACACATTGGGAGTCTCTTACAACCGACATAAACCATGTGAACTACATGGAGTCCAACATTCAACCCACATTAGGTAGAGCTATCCTATCCTTGCCATCGGAGTAGGACCTTAATCTTTTGTTCACTAGTGATCACTATATCAATCAGCCTTAGTCTCACATCCTACGGGGGCACGTAGTTCTAGGGAAGTACCAATCATAGCTATACCTCCCACTTGATGCTAAAGACTACTCCCAGACTTAGCTCAGATCATTTCAAAAGAAAATCCATAACAACGCAATTTAACAATTCATTATTGGGCGCCATCATGCTACCCCATTTTCATAATAAATCAACATGTTGATTTCTTTTCTCATTCGAGTTCAAAAATAACTCATTCAAGACCAAAAGGTCAAATCATTCAAATATCAAGGTGTGTATAACACATTACTTCACCAAGGATCATAATCTCAAAGAGGGTTTAAATCCTATATATCAACACTTGAGAAAAACATTTCAAGATTCATACTTTGTATAGAAAACAAGTATAACTCATACGAAAATCTTGAAATTCAACTTGAAACATGATATTAACATCAAAACTCAAGGAATTTATCTTTAAGACGTCACAAAATTACCATAGTTTCTTGAACAAGAATATAGGATAATAGTTTCCATCTCAAATTCATAATTAAACAAGTAAAATCATGTATCTTTATAAAATAATACAAATTTTTTGGCACAAGAATGAAAGGATGTTCTTGTTGAAAACCCCACATACCTTAAACTTGAAGCTTTGAATGAACTGTTGACCTTGGGACTCTATTCATGAAAATAATGAGTGTTTCTTGTTGCCCTCGAAATGGGGATTCCTAATCTCGAAGAATTATTGAAAACTCATTGTTGAATATTGAGATATTTAAATTTTTAGGTTGAAACCCTAATGAATGTTCTTGGTGATTTTGAGAGAAATTAAACTTATTTTGGTGTTATGGGAGTTTAATCCCGTGTTATAGACATATATAGGGGTGTTTTTGGAACTTGGAAGTGAGGTATGCGGTGCACAACCCATGGAAGACCTTAAAGTGTGCGTCGCACACCTTATGGCAGACATTTAAGTATGCCTCACACTCCTAATCACACACATTTGATTGGGCGGCACATTGCCCATCGCACACCCTTACTATCTCTCATGAAAATGGGCATAACTCTTCGTTCGGGTATCGGATTTTTGCAAAATTGGTATAGTTGGAAAGCTAATTCAATTATCTACAATTTGATAGGTATTGGGATGAAAAATTAAATTATATTAATAGATATATATGTTTGAAGTTGACCCTTGTAGAATTAAATATCAAACTTTGGATGAATCAATTGGTCTTAGCTCAACTTTGTTTTGTGTCATTGCTATAAAAATTTCCTACCTCTAAACTACTCCATAGACTATGATAATGATCATGTAACCTGTATTCATGTGATAATCACTTGGATTATAACTTAGATGCGCAGGAACGATGGTTAGAATTCTAGCACGAAAATATAGGGTATTACAATCATCTTATTATAGCTCAAGTATCTAGAGCATCTCATGTATGGAGGAAAATGATTCAAATCAGAGAGGAAATTTAATATAACATATGGTGTTAGATTAAATCAATTTAAGTGAATTTTTGGTTTAACTTAGACAAAACAAGGTTCTTTGTATCATGTTTAGAATCACAGACATGGAGAAGAGAAAATAGAGGTCAAATAATTCATTAGACAAGGCAGGTGGAATAAGCTACAGTTGAGCTTATATGTGTGCAATGAGATTGTAGATTACATTTTAGATAATATTGATCCTATTTTGGTGAAATAAGGGAGAGATATAGAATACTAGATGAGGACTACTAGTAGTGGATTCAGTGTTAAGACAGTATAGGAGCTGCAAAGGCATAAAAGGGAGAAGAAGGAAATTTATGATACCTGGAATAAGGAGCTGCCTTTCAAAATAAATTTCTTTCTTAGACGAGTCAGTAAATCTAGAGTACCTACTGATGACAACCTATAGAGAATGAGGATAAATTTGGTATCCAAATATTGGTGTTGTGAATAGTTACAAATAGAAATAATGACTCAGATTTTTCTAATAGCTCCCATAGCTTCACAGCTTTGGTAATATTTTGCTAATTTTCCAGGTATCATAGGGGATTTCCGACAATTATCACTTATGATTAACATGTGGTGGAATTGGGAAAATACAAATAAGTTGCAAAAAACGTTCAGACTTATACCAAAATTAATTATCTAGGCACTATAAAAAAGAAGAAATCAGAGAGAGCATAGAGGAAATCTGACTCTTGGTGGAATGATCAATGAGGTGTAGCAATATATAAACTATATGATGAGAAAGAGATTACCCTATATTAATATGCCTATAATAGAGTGGAATAAAATGATCATATTAGTGAAAAATTATAACACAAGAATTTTCTATCATGTGGTTAAATAGGAACTGCTAGAGAAAGGTGGTATAAAATGCAATACTGATAGGTCTTGAAAAGGTAATCTTGGATTAGGATCATATGGTTTCCTCCTAAGAAATAAAGACGGAGACTTAATGTATGCGCAATGTGAAAACATAGGTCTCACAACAAATGTTATAACTGAGATGAGAGCAATAGTGGAAGCAATCAAATACTGTTTAACCAAAACCATCAGAAGAGTTCAACTAGAGTTAGATTCACTTTTGATGGTTAATATAATCAATGGGAGTTGGAAAGTTCCTTGGGAAATAACTGAGCAATTGGATTAAATCACAAAGGCTAGAAATATAATAGATATACACACAAATCACATTTTCAGGAAAGACAATAAACTTGCGGATTACATAGCTAACTTAGCTATTGAAAGCAATCACAAAGAGTCATACAATTTATTTACTCTGATGCAAAGAATGGGAAGGAAAATCATAAATATTGACAAATCACAATACCATCACTTAGAGTGAAAACCAGAAATATCAAGCCACATGCTTACATTTTGCGGCAGAGAGACAACATCTAAGATGCAGATTCTATACAACTTATATTTTACATCAATGTTTGTCCTAACAGTAGGAAAACTACAACTACTTAAATTGGATAGTCTAAAATATTTTAGCACACAAAAGTTATCACTAAAACCAAAAGGGATCGGCATCAGATTCTATGATATGTGAAAAAGGTTAGCTACATGCT
>NC_061111.1:95696919-95700046 GCF_002878395.1 Capsicum annuum | reverse complement strand
AACAACGCAATTCGACAATTCATTATCGGGAGCCATCATGCTACCCCTTTTTCATAATAAATAAACATGTGGATTTCTTTTCTCATTCGAGTTCAAAAATAACTCTTTCAAGACCAAAAGGTCAAATCATTAAAATATCAAGGTGTGTATAACACATTACTTCACCAAGGATCATAATCTCAGAGAGGGTTTAATCCGGTGTTATGGGAGTTTAATCCAGTGTTATAGACATATATAGGGGTGTTTTGGCACTTGGAAGTGAGGTATGCGGTGCACAATCCATGGAAGACCTTAAGGTGTTCGTCACACACTTTATGGCAGACATTTAAGTATGCCTCGCACTCCCAATCGCACACATTTGATTGGGCGGCGCATTGGCCATCGCACACCCTTACTGCCTCTCACAAAAATGGGCATAACTCTTCACTTGGGTATCATATTTTTGTAAAATTGGTATCGTTGGAAAGATAATTCAATTATCTACAATTTTATAGGTCTTGGGATGAAAAATTTAATGTATATTTAGAGATATACACGTTCGAAGTTGACCCTTGTAGAATTAAATGTCAAACTTTGAATGAATCAATTGGTTTTAGGTCAACTTTGTTCTATGTCATTGCTATAAACATTTTCCATCGCTAAACTACTCCATAGACTAGGATAATGATCATGTAACTTGTATTTACATGACAGTCACTTGGATTAGAGCTTAGAAGCGCAGGAAGGACGGTTAGAATTCTATCACGAAAATATAGGGTATTACATTATCTCCCCCTTGGGAACATTCGTCCCCGAATGTGGATAATTAACCTGAAACATAGAGGAATATTAGTCTTCAAGCTATCATGTGTAACTGATAGAACTGAATCACTGGATCTCAAGAATAATAAGCTACTGAACTGGTCTGTAAGTGCATGAATCCTCAAGAAAAATAACTATATGGCTAAGATAGAAACGAGAGTGTCAACTTATGAGTAACCATTACTTTGCAATGGATCTGATCTCAAGAAAAAGGATGACAGGTTTATGACATGAAAACTTGGGGGATTACAATATCCCCTTCTTGGGATCATTCGTCCCTGAATGATAATAATTTGATGAAAATACTAGGACGAGACTGTGATACTATACAGGATACATATGAACTGAATCATGACTTAATATTTGAAACTGAAACTGATGCATGAACTGAGCTAAATTCATAATTTAATTAGACACAAACACATTGCCTCTTGGAATGTACATACGTATAAGACTGCGGATAGTAAGACTAGCTGGAATATTAAGAATCTACAGGAGCTTATCTCCTTGCTTCCTAAACTAGATTACAGGCTATATGGACTGGATCATACTGACTACCCATACTCAAATAGAGTATTTCTTCAGCACTTTTCTAAGAAATTCTATTGACATTGGGGAGCAAAAAAATTTTGGCATGCTCTGAACAAGACATTTGACTAAGGAATTACAACATTGATATAACTCTATAGCATGGTATATAATTATATAACTCATAAACTAGGATAGGATTGCTAGGCCGTAGGCAACATAACTTTTTACTTTCAAGCTTAGCATCGCTTCTCAAATGCTCTCTCAACTATACTATCTCCTTAAATACCATACTAATTCCATTCAACTTATAATTCTCATACTGGCACTATGAAATCTTTCTACTAAGGTCTAAACTAAACTAAGTTCTCTCACCATGATCAAGCCTAATACTAAATCTTAAGATACAACATGCCAAACCACAATACTAGGTTAAACCACAAGGTTCAATATTCTATATCTTCTTAGAGCTCACACCTTAAGCATAACATGCCTTTCAATGACTACTTTAAAACTCTTGATATGGATTCACTAGTGCATATTGCATTCATCATCTTACACCCAGTATAACATTCAAGCCTATCATTAAAAATCACATATAACTTTAAGAAAAATACCTATAAAGGTATACTTCACATATTCTCTAAACCTTTATCAACAACAATTTTCTTGCACTATTCTTAAAAATATAGACACAATTGCTAACTAACCATGACATGTATCAAAGACTTGACCTCAATATTCTAAACCAATGCTTATCCACTATCATCACCTTTATCTTAACATAGGAAGAGGTCACCGAAGGGCTAACACATAAAAACCCGAAGCACGAAAACTACACTACATAACATTAACACTTATCTTAGGCTTGAGGAATAAAATATCAAAGGCATGAATTCATTAAACAAATCTAAGCTGAGGACATGCACGATAGAATGCAAACTTCACTAATATCATGGGTTTAAAAACTGGTCAAACTCTGAAACATGAGTTTATACTTATCATGAGCTATTCAACATAAGACTAAAGTCCATAGATTCATGAGAGATAACTCGAATCACAGAGTGAAGCTATTACATGCTTGCTAGAAGATGAGAATAGGCTTGAGCACACATGATAGGTATAAGCATAGGCCTGTGGGATGGATTTGTCAAGCAAGTGATGGATTTGGTGTTGTAATGACTGAAATCCAAGGAATACTCTAGAGTAAAAAGGGATCACTATCTCATCATAACTCATTAATGACATGTATCATAATCTAATTCTCAAAACTCGATTTGGTTCTTCACTAACCATCTCCCTCTTAGGTCAAAGCTGGTATTCTAAGTATGATGGTCTAATCCATATCCTTGAGATTAAGACATAATTTCATCATTATATTATCTACACATAAATGCTAAACTCACAAGAATAAACTAATTTTGAACTTACGAACTTCATTCTTGAACAACCTATCCATATGCATCCTTAATTCCTAGCTTCAATAATCATCATCAAAGACATACACTCTCATTTGAAACCATATCTATATCTCTAATCACATAATCATAGCCTACCAAGATCACACTTGTATACTTATATTTTTCCCAAACCATGAGAATAAAATCATACTAAAAAGACCCAACATCTTCAATCATAACTCCTTAACTTAGCTATCAAGAACAACATAAATTATCTAACTAGACTTTCTCCACCTAGCAACTCAATGTTACTACTAACCACACAATATGCAATAATCCTCAAAAAATAATGCAGCCCCAAGGTGCTATGGGGCTGCATTATTTTTTGAGGATTATTG
>NC_061111.1:95694198-95696819 GCF_002878395.1 Capsicum annuum | reverse complement strand
ACTTATATTTTTCCCAAACCATGAGAATAAAATCATACTAAAAAGACCCAACATCTTCAATCATAACTCCTTAACTTAGCTATCAAGAACAACATAAATTATCTAACTAGACTTTCTCCACCTAGCAACTCAATGTTACTACTAACCACACAATATGCAATAATCCTCAAAAAATAATGCAGCCCCATAGCACCTTGGGCACACCTCTACACTGATCTTATACTCTTGCATAAACTGTTCAGGCCTACTAGATCACCTCCATATAACTAGCATCAACAACCGAACCATCAACTGTTCAAACTTAATGTCTAGAGCTAAACATGATTTACAACCCAATCTCACACACAATTTTCACTTCAAAAACATAGCATTAAGAAAAAATAGTACACAATGACAATCGATCATAATCATATGGCCTATCTTATTCATAATCTATTACCACATCCTCCTTATTCATATCATTACTATTTACCCATCTTTACTCTTAAATTACTTTCGTAGCTCTATAAATGTCAACTAAACTTTCTCTTGCAATCTCAGGAAAGCCTAAATTAATAATACTCAACCACCAAGTACTTCCATCAAAACCTATACTTTCCTAGTATAACAAATACCATCAATAACTCTTTTCATACTTCAAGCAAACAACAATCCATCTTAACTAATAATCCTCTTCTGTAACTTCACTAAACCAACAAACAAGGGTATATCACTTTATTATTAATTCAATCATAAGCAAAAATTCAGCTATACATATTCAATAAATTGCCCTTACCACCATTCTTGCCACTACACTTCTAAACCCATAAGTTTCACTAACACAAGACTTTCAACTAAACATTACTACTTCTGTCACTACACAGAAACCCACACTTTCAACTAACACCAGAACAACAAGATAAACAACAAGTTGCTAGTGAATCGAAATAGGCCTCACACGACTTTACTAGACTTTGGTTTTGTCTTTTGATTAATAAAATTGTATGAATAACAAAGCAACTATGCTAATGAATCTAAATAGGCCTCACACAGTTTCACCAGACTTTGATTTTTGACAAACATAATGATAACAAGATTACATAATACAAGAGATAGAAACTTGACACACAACATTCAACTATCTAAGAATACACCTTACTCTGTCTTAATTAAATAGCTCATAAGAATGAGGGCATAACTTAAATTTGAAGGACTTATAACACACTAGAAGGCTCCTCTCGAGCCACTTTATGAAACTTCTTAAACTTCTGCCAGCAAATATAAGAGCATTATCTGGGGTGGAAATTAGAACTTACCGAACATGTTACCTCAAGAACAATACATATATAGAGAAGTATATATTATCATTATGGATTCTGAGGAGAAATTTGAAAGCATATCTGACTCGAGCTTAGTGCATGATTTCTACAAGCCTAATAAAGCACTTCAGTTTTTGGAACTCAAAAGTACTAATAGGATACTTTTGTATCCCCCTTACAATTCCATAACTATCTATGGAAAATTAAGCTCAACTATTTCTGATAGCTTGGAAAAAGGCAGAGATGGCTTGACTAGAGTAAGATGAGAATCTGTATAAGTCTCTTGGAGATCTTTTCTAGAGCATGATTTAAGACTTAAAAGAATGGAGACATTTTATAAAAGCCATGTATCCTCTCGAAGAAAAGTACAAACATCTCTGTACCATTCTGTACGACTCTACTAGACATGGCTTTATAGATACCCTAGGAAAACTTGAACGTTGTGCTCTGATCTCAAGTTTGTAACACCTCAAAATTGGGTCCCGAGATGTCACACGTTGCTTAGGATCACAAGTGACCCCAACCTAACCCTTCTAATGGCATAACTCATAAGCAACTGGACAAAAAGTATAAATCTATACAAATCTGTAAAATTTAACTCTTTTCTGAATATGATAGATATAAAACTAAATTTACAAGATTACAACTCTTCTTTTACAACCAAAATTGAAATGGAATACATTAACTTCTACTGACTATCTATGAAGCCTCTACTAGTACTGACTGTAGGTAGCCAGGTAATAACTCCCGACTAACCCAACTCAATACTACTGAATAAAGAAAATACAACAATTCTCGTACTGTATAACTAACTCAAGCCCTTGAATCAAATGGAATCATCACCTGCTGACTGGATGTCACAAACTGACTAGATCTGAAGATGTACACTATACCTTATACCTACATTTCGAGAAAGTGTAGCCCACATACGAATATATGGGTCAGTACCATGGAAACGTACCGAGCATATAGGGGTGCAATGCATATATAAAATAATATCTTAATATTATCACAGTTTATAAAATTATGCATACAGATATAAATGACTCAGTTAGCTTGAATTAAAATCATCATAATTATAAAAGAGTAAAATATATCGGGTGAAACATATGAGTCATCATAATAAATCTCAATTCACTTCCATCTCAATTCCAAATCATCAAAGCAATCAAATCTCATAACAATTCTCTTTAGAATATATGTTCATTAAATCTTTTGAAAATAATGACTTTCTCAAACACAGTCTTTCAAACAATATGTTTTCATCTCATATAGAAGAATAAGACTTTTTATATTAGATAGGAGAATACACACACACACATT
>NC_061111.1:95626546-95694098 GCF_002878395.1 Capsicum annuum | reverse complement strand
AAATATATTGGGTGAAACATGTAAGTCATCATAATAAATCTCAATTCGCTTCCATTTCAATTCCAAATCATCAAAGCAATCAAATCTCATAACAATTCTCTTTAGAATATATGTTCATTAAATCTTTTGAAAATAATGACTTTCTCAAACACAGTCTTTCAAACAATATGTTTTCATCTCATATAGAAGAATAAGACTTTTTATATTAGATAGGAGAATACACACACACACATTGGGAGTCTCTTACAACCGACATAAATCATGTGAACTACATGGAGTCCAATATTCAACCCACATTAGGGAGAGCTATCCTATCCTTGCCATCGGAGTAGGACCTTAATCTTTTGTTCACTAGTGATCACTATATCAATCAGCCTTAGTCTCATATCCTACGGGGGCACGTAGTTCTAGGGAAGTACCAATCATAGCTATACCTCCCACTTGGTGCTAAAGACTACTCCCAGACTTAGCTCAGATCATTTCAAAAGAAAATCCACAACAACGCAATTTAACAATTCATTATTGAGCGCCATCATGCTACCCCATTTTCATAATAAATCAACATGTGGATTTCTTTTCTCATTCGAGTTCAAAAATAACTCTTTCAAGACCAAAAGGTCAAATCATTCAAATATCAAGGTGTGTATAACACATTACTTCACCAAGGATCATAATCTCAAAGAGGGTTTAAATCCTATATATCAACACTTGAGAAAAACATTTCAAGATTCATACTTTGTATAGAAAACAAGTATAACTCATACGAAAATCTTGAAATTCAACTTGAAACAGGATATTAACATCAAAACTCAAGGAATTTATCTTTAAGACATCACAAAATTATCATAGTTTCTTGAACAAGAATA
The DNA here is from genome assembly GCF_002878395.1 of Capsicum annuum. Classification (NCBI taxonomy): domain Eukaryota; kingdom Viridiplantae; phylum Streptophyta; class Magnoliopsida; order Solanales; family Solanaceae; genus Capsicum; species Capsicum annuum. Next base: position 95,693,232 of record NC_061111.1, on the reverse strand, counting down.
TAGGATAATAGTTTCCATCTCAAATTCATAATTAAACAAGTAAAATCATGTATCTTTATAAAATAATACAGATTTTTTGGCACAAGAACGAAAGGATGTTCTTGTTGAAAACCCCACATACCTTAAACTTTAAGCTTTGAATGAACTATTGACCTTGGGACTCTATTCGTGAAAATAATGAGTGTTTTTTGTTGCCCTCGGAATGGGGATTCCTAATCTCGAAGAATTATTGAAAACTCATCGTTGAATATTGAGATATTTAAATTTTTTAGATTGAAACCCTAATGAATGTTCTTGGTGATTTTGAGAGAAATTAAACTTATTTTGGTGTTATGGGAGTTTCATCCCGTGTCATAGACATATATAGGGGTGTTTTTGGAACTTGGAAGTGAGGTATGCGGTGCACAACCCATGGAAGACCTTAAAGTGTGTGTCGCACACCTATGGCAGACATTTAAGTATGCCTCACACTCCCAATCGCACACATTTGATTGGGCGGCACATTGCCCATCGCACACCCTTACTGTCTCTCATGAAAATGGGCATAACTCTTCGCTCGGGTATCGGATTTTTGCGAAATTGGTATCGTTGGAAAGCTAATTCAATTATCTACAATTTGATAGGTCTTGGGATGAAAAATTAAATTATATTAATAGATATATACGTTTGAAGTTGACCCTTGTAGAATTAAATGTCAAACTTTGGATGAATCAATTGGTCTTAGCTCAACTTTGTTTTGTGTCATTGCTATAAAAATTTTCTACCTCTAAACTACTCCATAGACTATGATAATGATCATGTAACTTGTATTCATATGATAATCACTTGGATTATAACTTAGACGCGCAGGAACGACGGTTAGAATTCTAGGACGAAAATATAGGGTATTACAATCATCTTATTATAGCTCAAGTATCTAGAGCATCTCATGTATGGAGGAAAATGATTCAAATCAGAGAGGAAATTTAATATAACATATGGTGTTAGATTAAATCAATTTAAGTGAGTTTTTGGTTTAACTTAGACAAAACAAGGTTCTTTGTATCATGTTTAGAATCACAGACATGGAGAAGAGACAATAGAGGTCAAATAATTCATTAGACAAGGCAGGTAGAATAAGGTACAGTTGAGCTTATATGTGTGAAATGAGATTGTAGATTTCATTTTAGATAATATTGATCCTATTTTGGTGAAATAAGAGAGAGATATAGAATACTGGATGAGGACTACTAGTGGTGGATTCAGTGTTAAGACAGTATAGGAGCTGCAAAGGCATAAAAGAGAGAAGAAGGAAATTTATGATACCTGGAATAAGGAGCTGCCTTTCAAAACAAATTTCTTTCTTAGACGAGTCAGTAAATCTAGAGTATCTACTGATGACAACCTATAGAGAATGAGGATAAATTTGATATCCAAATATTGGTGTTGTGAATAGTTACAAATAGAAATAATGACTCAGATTTTTCTAATAGCTCCCATAGCTTCACAGCTTTGGTAATATTTTGCAAATTTTCCAGGTATCATAGGGGAGTTCCGACAATTATCACTTATGATTAACATGTGGTGGAATTGGGAAAATACAAATAAGTTGTAAAAAACGTTCAGACTTATACCAAAATTAATTATCTAGGCACTATAAAAGAGAAGAAATCAGAGAGAGCATAGAGGAAATCTGACTCTTGGTGGAATGATCAATCAGGTGTAGCAACATATAAACTATATGATGAGAAAGAGATTAACCTATATTAATATGCCTATCATAGAGTGGAATAAAATGATCATATTAGTGAAAAATTATAACACAAAAATTTTCTATCATGTGGTTAAATAGGAACTGCTAGAGAAAGGTGGTATAAAATGCAATACTGATAGGTCTTGCAAAGGTAATCTTGGATTAGGATCATATGGTTTCCTCCTAAGAAATAAAGAAGGAGATTTAATGTATGCACAATGTGAAAACATAGGTCTCACAACAAATGTTATAACTAAGATGAGAGCAATAGTGGAAGCAATCAAATACTGTTTAAGCAAAACCATCAGAAGAGTTCAACTGGAGTTAGATTCACTTTTGATGGTTAATATAATCAATGGGAGTTGGAAAGTTCCTTGGGAAATAACTGAGCAATTGGATTAAATCACAAAGGCTAGAAATATAATAGATATACACACAAATCACATTTTCAGGAAAGACAATAAACTTGCGGATTACATAGCTAACTTAGCTATTGAAAGCAATCACAAAGAGTCATACAATTTATTTACTCTGATGCAAAGAATGGGAAGGAAAATTATAAATATTGACAAATCACAATACTATCACTTAGAGTGAAAACCAGAAATATCAAGCCACATGCTTACATTTTGCGACAGAGAGACAACATCTAAGATGCAGATTCTATACAACTTATATTTTACATCAATGTTTGTCCTAACAGTAGGAAAACTACAACTACTTAAATTGGATAGTCTAAAATATTTTAGCACACAAAAGTTATCACTAAAACCAAAAGTGATCGGCATCAGATTCTATGATATGTGAAAAAGGTTAGCTACATGCTCAGGTAGTGTGAATAACCCCCATAACAAGACTATCAACAAGGAAAGATCAAGAGACTAGAAACTAGAATCATAAAGCTGGTAGAGGAGTAGGGTTACCTTTAGGAGAAGTGAAAATTTCAGATGACTTTCTCCTTCCTTCCTTGCACCACAATACCTTTCACCTAAAAAAAATAATATCAAAAGCATATTTATCAAAAGACCAAGATTACAAAGAAATAAGGCCAACCTTGGTTGGTGACTTATCTTCTATGAAGAAAATAAGCTTAAGGATATCTGGAACAAGAGCAGAGATGATCCATAGGAGAAGAAAATGGAGAGTAGCATTCTATCGATAACAAGGGAACAACATTATGGAAAGGATGTGAAAAATAAAAGTCTACTCTTTTTAGGAAGAGACATCAGATTTTATAGCTAGGGGTATTGGGCATTAGGCTGAGCCCAAATCAATTTAATAGGCTTCTTTAGTTTATTTCTTTGTAGACATTATTGGGCTTTTGGCTAGATTGATGTTTCTTTTATTATTCATTAAATAAAATGTCCTAACCAGCCTATAAAAATTCATCAAAAAAAAAGTAATCCAAAGACCACTACCCACACAAAAGAAATAACCTTTTTTTAATTTTCTGACCTCACTACAGTCTTTTTTAATAAATTTTTGGTCAAAAGCTAGACGTTTTAGTTATTTCTCCATCAAAAATAGTCTAGCCCAATTATATGCTAATGACCAAAGTCCAAAAAGCTTGACCTGGTCCAAATAATGGAATATAAAAAGTTACCAATCTTTGTACAAATATCTAATTTTGGGACATGTAGAGTACATTGTACCCTTCACTTCATCTTACCACTACCTCTACTGTGTGATGTATCATTTGAATTGGTACCATCAATTTATATCCTTCCTTCTCTAGGTGATCTGAAAAATTTATCCATGCGGCTTAGGTTTGATTGGTGCTCTTCCTATCATCTTTGCCTTTGGTAAATTCTCCTTCATTCTTCCATTATTATCTTCTTGAAATCGAGATAACTGTGGAATTTTATTAGGTTGTCAAGGTTTATCCCCATAGGACTAAAGAAATAGCATGTCGACTCTCTGATTTGCCTCATTTGGTGAGCTATTTATTTCCTTCTTCTTCTATCTCTGTCCCCGTCTCTTTTTTCATAGTTACGGAATTTTTTTTCCATGTAGTTGTTGGATAAGGATAAACATGCATCTCCATGAAAAGTCCAAATCCAGGAAAGTGCAACAGGAGGCTCCATCGACCCCTTTTTAATAAAGGTTTTTGATATATAGAGCACCCAGGTAAGTAGTTTCGCACATATTTGTCCTGTTCTTGGCAAAAAAATTTACTAATGTGTAGTTTATAATGTTTTATCCCTTTGGGATTGTATTTAATGGGATACATTGTGCTTCACTTAATCCTTTGTGAATGCTCATGTTGTTTAAACTTTATTCTGAATCTCCTTAGTGCTGCTTGCTGATGTTGTGTGTATGTATTCTAAGATTGGGAACTTATAATTTGTCCATGTAAATGCATTTCCTCACATTAGTAGGTAGATCCTTAAAATAATGGAACTCTTTTGTTTGTTGTAGATATATGAACTCATTAACTAAAAATTTGTTGTTGTATTTCTTTCTCTAAATAAATGTGTTACTTTATCCTTGTACTGCATATAGCTTGAACCAATGTCGTCCAATAGTAATCAATTCCCATGGTACTTTCCATTGCTTGTCAATCATCTTTGTTAGAGTAAGAGAATTCGTATCCACAACAACCTCCAACAACTTCTCATCCTAGAAGTATGTTAAAAATGCCCTGATTACTAAAACTTTAGCCTTTATATTTGTAGTTCCACCTAATGATGCTATTTTAGCATAAATTAGGTCTAATTTCTCATCTCTAAGACAATAGGCTAAAGCCCTTATCCCTGGATTTCCTTTGCATGCACCTTCTATGTTTTAATTAATCACATTCCACTCTGAAAAGGTCCATGTGACTTTATAACAATGCGATCAAGGCCTATAACTTTTAGTACAGTGACTGTAGTGGGCCAGGATTCCTTTCGAATCTACAACCATGGGTATAATACCTTTATTATCTTTATAATCAAGATTTGAACTTGCCAGACTAACTCAGAAAAAGTGACCTTTCCTCTATGCTTGATACCGTTCCTCCTTTGCTAGAGACACCACATTATGGTTGTTAGAATAGCGCTGCACACTGTATCCATCTTTAGGGCTAGACTCAATGTCCACCATGTGTGGATAATTTGATGTAAATCCATCTCTTCAATGCCTATCCCTACAAAAATAGCAAATTGCCTCCATAGTTTCTCAGCTATGGGGGATAACAGAAATAAATGGGCAATGGCTTTCTCCTTCCTTGATTCACAACACCAACATATGGATACAATATCAATTTTAATACTCTTAAGAATATCATCAATATATATTTTCTTCCTACAAACCCTCCACATACAAAAATTAATCTTAAATGGGAGCCCTTTTACCCATATAGATCAATATTCCTCTTTATTTTCATTCTTACTTCTCAAAACCTCCCAAGCTAATTTTAATGTGAAAATCCCTTGTGTATTTGTAGTCCACCATGGGATATCATTTATATGTCCATAATTTGGTACATTGATACACTCAGTAATGTATTCCACTATCTCCTCTAATAACTTTCATCTCAATTTTGTACTGATCTATTTTCCTTCTATCACAAAATGCCTTACCTCCAGTTCTTTATCCTCTGCCAAGATATTATCAACATAATACAAAGAACCCTATCCAATCCAATCATCAAACCATAAGCTAGAGTTTCCTTCCTTGATTTGCCACTATATACTATGTTCCACTTCCTCCCTTATTTCAATCATCTTCGTCTATATATAAGAAGTCCCATGGCCTTTTTCCATAATAGGAGGAAACTTTTTATAGTATTTGTTCCACATGAACTCACTCCTTAGGGAAGAGGTGGAATTTCTAAATTTCCACCACAGTTTAGCATAAAGAGCCTTGGAAACTATATGTAAGGATCTAAATCCAATACCTCCTTCCTCTATAAGATACCACATATTATCCCAAGAGATCCAGTGCTTATTTCTAGATCCAGTAGTAATAGCTTAGAAAAACTTAGCAAAAATCTTTCGCAATTGGTTCATAACACTCACTGTAGGGCTCACAGTAGATAAGAGATATGTAGGCATGGACAGTAAAACACTAGTAATCAAAATATATCTACCTCCAATGGATAAGAGCTTGTGATGCCATAAACTTAGTATTCTCATTACCTTTGTGATATGATCCTCAAAGTGAGACTTATTCTTTCTTCCTTAGAAAACTGGATACCCAAAATATGTAAAGGAAAAAGTTTCTTTATTTATTCCAATAGTTCTCTTAACTAAACTGGATATTTTGGTTGGGTTCTTCTCTTAAAATAGAATAAGATATTTTCTAGGCTAATCATTTTTCCAGACATCCTTTCATACTCCTTTAGCACTCTTATCATCTTCTTTACTGATCCTTTCTATCCTGATAAAAAAAATGGTATCATCTGCATATGACAGATAGTTTATTTGAGGGCTCCACTTAGGCATCCCATAGCCTTTATAAGAAGGATCTTCAAACATTTTATTCAGACTTCATGATAGCACCTCTGTGGCAATGACAAATAAAGTAGGTGATGAATGGTCTCTTTATTTCAAATGTCTTAATAATAAAATGAATCCAAAAGATTGGCCATTCACCAGAACTGTATACCAATTTCTTCTAATGATCCTTACTACCATATCAATTATTCTTTCAAAAAAACTAAATCTTCTCAATACCTTTACCATATACTTCCAAGAAACTCTACTCTATGCCTTTGGCCATATCTAAATTTACAACTACATTGTGTTTCTTTTTTCTTAGATTTATATCTCTAATGATCTTTTGTGCTAAGAGTACATCTTCTAAGATACTCCTCCCTTTATTAAAACCTATCTAATTTGGTGGGATAGTTCTTGGAAGATATATTACCATTCTCCCATATATAAGTCTAGAAATGATCTTATTGATAAAATTACATAGGCAAATAGGTCTTAGGTCACCAAAAGTTCTGACAATCTCCTTATTGGGTATCAACACTAAATTAGTATACATACCTACGTAGCTTATTCCTATAAAATAAAGATTTAACGATGTTGGTTATATCATCTCCAACTCTCTCCCAGCTAGAATGGAAGAACTATCCTATGAAACCATCTAGGCCACTAGCACTATCCCTATTAAGATAAAAAAAATAACCTATTTTACCTCTTCCTTGGTGGTAATTTTCTCTATTTGCTTGTTTTTCTCTTGAGTGATCAACTGAGGTATATTTTGCATCATCTCACTATCATATTTCTTCAGCATCTCAGTAAATTGATCACTGAATACATTAACTACCTCCTCCCCAATGTTTGTATGGTATTAATTAGATCTCCCTGCCTCAACTAAATTTCTTTTAGCTATATTTTTCTTCTCTTCGCCTTAACATATGCATGGAAGAACTTTATGTTTCTTTCCTCTTTGGTAAATTAGTTTATTCCATCCTTCTGTTTTTGAAATTTCTCTTCTATGTAGATATATTTTTAACTCTCCCTCAGTTTTGTTCAAACTTTTTATGTTCTCTTCTTGAGGAGCAATTTCTAGTTGAATCTCCTTGGCCTTCACTACATCTTCTAAAGTTTCAATTTTTCTAGAAGATATTTCCAAAGGTCTTCTTACTCCATTCAGCCAAAGCTTGCTGGACTCTTTTCATTTTTGCATGAACAACTGTAAAGGAGATCCTTCATTATCCACCCCTATTCTTATTTCACCACCTATAAGTGATCCTTATGCTTAACCTAGAAATCCAAAAATCTAAAAGGCTTTACAATATGCTCCTGAGAAGTATCACATACAACATGCAATAGTGCATGGTCTGAACTTTGTTGAATTAAATGATGAACTTCACTGTTAGGAAGAGTTTGCATAAACTCATTGCTCCCTAGAACCCTATATAGTCTTTAACAGATGTATTCCTCTTAAATTCTACCATTCCACCAAGTATAATTACTGCCAAAGAACTCTAATTCATTAAGAGAACAAGAATTAGCACATGCTGCAAAATCAACCATCTCTTGTTGTGTTACTGGAAACCCCCTTACTTTTCTAAATTATCTAAAATCACATTAAAATCCCCTACAACCATCAATGAAACATGAATATTCTTAGACGAATTCTCCAACTCTTCCCATAATTCAAGCATGTCTAGAGCATTATATTTTGCATAAACACCAAAGATGTAAAAAACTTTAGAAGTTCCTCTTAGTTGAAATTTCATTGTAAGTTGTTGAACAGAATCTGTAGACCTTTTTTTCCTCCTAGTTATTAGACCAAAAATCCATATTTTTGTTGAGCATTTACTTTAGCATTAGGTAAACCTAACTTTCTCCCATAACTTTCCACTTCAGCAGGGCTTTGGAAAGGTTTTAATATTGCTATGTAAGAATACTAATATATCCCAGGCAAGTCTTCTCTCAAAAGACATTACAGATTTAACATACTTTATATTCCAAAATAATACTTTTTTAATCATAGATCAGATGTAAAAGAGGAACCCTTTTTTCTTCTTGTATTCATTTATATCTATGGCAGGGTTGGAATAGAACCCCTTTTTTCTTCTTCTTTTCAAATTTCCCATATGTCTGGGAGATAAATCTTCTTCCCTTTAGATCTGCTCTATATTTAAGTCAACACTCTCATCCTTCTCAGTATTTTATCTATTTATTTTTTTCTTTGCTAATAAAGAATTTAGTTTTGGTATTCTAGACTTTTCTTGTTGGTTTCTTACAGTCACTTCTTTCTCCTTAGTATTTATTTATGGAATGTTGGTGCTATCAATAATCTTCTCAATTCTACCCATGTCCTCAGTGATTCCTTCCTTCTCTTTATTTTGTTATAATTCCTGTACTTCCTTTATTACATTGTTAAAAATTTTGCTCACCTCATTCTCTATTAAGTTATTTACCTTATTTTCTTCCTTGTTTGTATTTTCCTAATGTCCTTCACTTCTAGTAATACTCTAAGCATCTTTCTAATTGTGGAAACTATTAGACTCCCTTACTTTCTGATCTTGTCTTTCTTGTTGCTTTATTTGAGATTCCTCTTTCCTATCTATGCTTTCATGATAACCAACTACCCCTTTCTCCATTGCCTCTGTTCCACCTATCATGTCATTGATTTTATCAAAGTTGTTTCCTACAATGCTTCAAATTTATTCCCAATTGCTATTTCTTTCTCCTTTGTTGTTTCTCTTGGATTCTATTCATATCTACCTCTTCTTTGGTGATTAGCCCTTTTATTATTTCCCGTTATTTTTTGCACTTTAAATCACTTTTATTCTTCTTGTGGAGCCTTTCCTTTGTCAATCCTCTTATGTTCCTCCCCATATTTATTATGTTGTATGTCCTCTGAATTGTCCTTCTTTTTTTCACTCTTTTCCTCCTTTAGATACAATTCAGGATGAATAATAAAATATTTCTTTTCATTATGGCCCTATAGTTTATATGTTTTACAATAGTTGGGCACATAAGCATTTCTTATGTTCAGCCATTTTTCTTTGATTTTCTCATCCTTCATTTTCATTCAAACAATAATCTTTTTAGAAAAATCTACCAATAAATCAACCTCCATCTTAACCCTAGCACAGGTAGGTCTTGTTTTGTTTTGAGTATCTAAATCTACTTGCAAAGGTTTCCCTACTGTTGCTATCATGGAAAACTATTTCTTTACCAAAAAAATTTAGAGGTAATGAAGGGAAAGAAATCCATGCAATTGTAATTAATGTCTCCTCCTTCAGATCAAATAGAGGATCACATTTAAGGGTACACATTGGGTAAGATCAATAAGTATACGTAATATAAAACTAAAGCTTTGACAACAAGTGCACATAATCATTCATCCTTGATTCCCCAATTAGAATATATCTATTCCTTAATAAACCTATGTCTAAATCACATTATTTTGGAATAAGTCTTCTCAACTCTTGTATGTCTAGCCATCCATAGGAAAATTTTCCTATCACGGCATACTGTAAGTCTTCATTAATAATTATTTGCTCCACTTCCTTTTCTTCCCAGACAATTTTGGGTTCTCCATGCAAGTATGCTACTTGTTTCAAAGTTATGGGCTTATATTGCGGTTTAGGTGGTTTTTGTGTATATTTTCCTCCCCTCCTGAATGTTTTTGGCCCAGCCCCCACCAAGGGAGGTTGGCCAATGACCGTGATAGCCTTGTTTGAGGTGATTTCAATTGAGTTTAGGGTTTGATAGAAGAGTTGGTAGATAGATTTTCTTTTCACACCAACCTAATCAAATATCTAAATGTTGACTATTGAAATAAAAGATTTTTTTTCTCTCACCTCAGTACAATATCACTCACACTCTCTATTTTTTCTTGCATAACATTTTTTAAACTCTGTATATGATGCCTCGCTCTTCTTTCTCTTTCTTTTGTTGGTGTGTTGAATGTGAAAAAAATCCTTCTCTATTTATAAAAGATAAAAATTTGGATTCCAAGAATGCTACAATAGCAATTTTTATTTCCTCCACATTTTTCTAGCTTTACCTCCAAGGAAAATAATCTCAGCCATGTAAAATTGGTACATAGAATTTTATCACATAAAGATGGAGCCCGTAATTACCTCGCCATATCCTTTTTAATGGAGGTAACTCTAAGATTTTAGCTTGAGTGGATGCCATTAATTTTCTTGCATAACTCGAGCTTGTATATAGGTACCATAAGGTGAGCATATCCGAAGGATTTCTACTTGTATCCATCATCTATCTGTTCCCAAATCTAGTTATATCTCATGTCAATATGCGTTTTCCTAACAAGATACATGATTTTCCTGCTCATATGTATTTTACTTTAACTGTCATAATAGATGACATACTTCATATGCAATCTAATTTCTTTAAGAAATTATTTTAGCCATTCCATATCCTTGCTAGCTTCAGTAACGTTAATGTACTATACTTTATTTATAGATAGTGTATACACCTTCATTGACTGCCATGGTATATCTCCCCTTAAAAAGGTAAACAATTTTTAGTAGTAGATTTTTTATTATCATAGTCACCTACTATATTAGTATCTATATATCACTTTAAAATTGGATCTGATCTTTCAAAACACAAGCAATCTTTTGTGGTACGTCTCAAGTACTTGAGTATCCACTTGAAAGCTTTACAGTTTTCTTTTATAGTATTTTCAACAAATCTGCTAATACCACCAATTGCATGAACAATATTAGGTTTTGTATATACCATTTCATACACCAATCTTTGGACTGCTAAAGTGTAAGGAACTCCAACCATATTTTCTTTCTACTTCTTTTATTGTAGGATGCATCTTCTTGCACAACTTTAGATACCAGAAAGTGGTGTGCTAATAGTTTTATCACTCCTCCTGTTGAAGTAATTCAACAAACATTCAATGTACTTCAATTGATATATCCCCAACTTTTTGCTTGCTTAGGGGTGTGCAAAAGTCAAGCCTTCCAATAAGCCAAATCAATAAAAATACTATTGACTTATTATTATTGGGTTATTGGAATAGTGATTCTATAATTTTTTTTACTGAAGTTATTGGTTCGATTTTAGTTTTTTCTTATTGCATTATTGGTTACCCAAAAACCCAATAAGAATATACTAAATTACTACTTTATCACTATTTATATGACATATATTACTAGTCATAGATCTTCATGAATTCAAAGCCCTAGCCTCAAATTCAATGGCTAATTATTGTCAGTTAATGTTGACCCTCACGATCGCGAGGTTTTTTGGACCTCAAGCTTTGGAAATTTGGAGATTTCTTACGATGTATCACCACTCTTGCTTAGGTAAACTCCTAAATCATATTTTCATTATTTTCCATTAAATACACCTTTTAATCATGACTTGAGAATGAAATTTTGGAAATTTTATTGGTAAAGCTTAAAAATAGTTTTTCTTTATTCGGGCCTAGTCTTAAGCTCATCTTAGCCTGGGTTTTCAAATATATATTCCTATAAATGTAATACCCCATACTTCTACCTAGCTTAAAATCATCCCAAAGATGTTAAAGATTTGCTTTAAAAGATAAATTCACTTTTATACATGTGGTATTTTCAAGATTTTTACTTTTTGTCATGTTGGAAATTCAATAAGCTTTCCATGAATACCAAATTCTCCCAAATCCAACACCTGGGCGAAGAGTTAGAGCCTTTAGAGTGAGACAGTATATCACTTAAGCCATCAGCGCATCGCGGAGCCAGCTTAAATGGCAATTGTCAATTTCCAGTGTTGCTCCGCGATAGTGGTGCATCAAACCAAACTTCCAGGTCTCAAATAAAGTAGAAACTAGATAGTTTCACATTGAGGCACCATGCAATTTCCCATTTGTCACTTTTCATGGACATGGCGCGATAGCGCCGCGTCGCGCCATGGGTCCAAATCGAAAAATTTTCACAAAATTTAAATACACATCCAGGGGTTAAAAGGGTCAATTTTACACCCCTATATAAACCCAATAACACATGATTCAGCCATATTTCACCCAAAATATATTGTTTCTCTCAAGTTTCTCTAAGAACAAGTTAGGATTTTCAATTTGGAATTCAAATCCAAGACTCAAATTCAAGAATCTCTCCGTCAATCTTTGTAGAATCAAGAACTAAGGTAAGTACAGTGTTCATTCATGGATTCCTTTCATTCATGAATCCCAAGAATCAAGTTTTAAATCTTTTATTATGAACATTTTGTTGTGGGTTGATTATATTTATGTGATTATGATTGTATGATTCCCAAGTTGGAATCTTTATGTGTTGTTCATGAACCTATGATAGTATATGGTCTAAAAGATGTGAAATTGAGTTGAAATATGGAGTTTTATTGTATTAATTTGATGGGCATGTCTATGCCCTAAGTCATGCATCCTAAGTGTTTGATAAAATGCCTAAGAGAATAGAAATTATGCATTATAGCTTAATTGTGACCCAAGTGATAAATGCATGCTTTACCCTATGACCAAGAATGACTTCCATGATATTGTGTGCACTATGGTTGAGGAAATGTCCATGAAATTAGGTTGATGAAAGTATGACATGTTTATATGCAATTTTATTCATGTACAATACTATGATAACCATGTGCTTCATGAAATCCCCAAATTATTATATTATGAATTATTGATATTGATCAAGCGTTCAAGAAGTGTCATGTCCTATCAATTTCATGCTATCGAGTCCTAGGGGTACTTGTACCCGATAATTTAGTTATGTACCTAGAGCCAGTGTCATGTTTTCACGATACTCTCAGTCAATCCATGATCTTTAGAATTCTGTCAGTCTCATGACTCAAGAAAACTCAGTAAATTCAGTATCAGTCTAGTCCCATTCAATAATCTCAGTAATCTTAAAAATTTTAGTGATCTCAAGTCAGTCTCATGTCTCAGTAGCATTCCGTCAGTCAAAGAAACTCAGTGAACTCAGTTTAGCTTCGCTAAACAATACTATTAGTATCAATTCAGTTAAAAAGTTCAGTGACTATTCAGTTTGGAGTAGGATTCAGCACTGAGTGAACCCAAGGATGGGGACTCACCTGTTATCCAGTGGAGAGTGTAATCCTTAGAAGCAATCCTTGCGCTCCAAAACTACGTAGCCAGCATAAGTTGAGATGTAACCCTATGTGTAGGGCTACTAATATATCTCATTTGGGGTTATTCCTATAGGAGGGTTGACGGAAGAGCTTCTTATCAAAGGGGGTTACCTCACAACTTGTCTTTACCCATGGCACGATATTGACATCCTTCCAGCTGGGGTTACAGGTTGGACCCCACCAGTTTAATTTTAGGGCATGTCGGTTAGATGCTTACCTCCCACGGTCTCAATTTCAGATTCAGTTTCAGTAATAGAACTCAGTTCAGTTCTATAGAAATCTACGATCGTCAGATACAGTCAAATTAGTACAGTGCGGAACCCAGCTCATTCTATCAGTATCAGTACTGTTAGATACAGTCACTCATGTTATCAGTATTCAGACTCATTAATCATGTTATCATGAACTTAGTTAATAGTAAATTAATTATATGAAACCCATGTTATCAATATTCAATTTCAGGATTGTCAGATACAGTCAATCAGACCAGTTCTTCATAATCAGAACTGTTAAAAATAGTCATTCTTATTTAGTAATATGACATTATTTCCTTAGTATTCAGTAGACTCAATCATTCAATATCCCAGTATCAGTACTTAGATATCAGTAAATCCACGTTATCAGAATTCATGAGTCAGCGTTATCACAATCTCAGTTACAGTTATGTATTCATGCATGTATTCTTGCATTCATATTATGCAGTTAATTATTATTGTTCATGCATATGAACCCTATCATTTATCTTACCCCACTTGCATACCGTACATTCAACATATTGACACATTTATGCTATGGTATTTTATACCACAGGTTTAGAAGCACGAACTCCCGAGCATCCTTAGTAGATCAGACGTTTAGCAGCCAGACTAACAGTGAGTCTTCATCATTCGAGGATAATATGATTATTTTATTACTTTACTATTTCAGTAGTTTAGAGTTAGTTGGGGACATGTCCCATCAACTCCATAGTTTGTCAGACAGTTTAGAGGATTTCAGACTACAGCATCTGTTCAGACATTTTATTTTAGTTTTGGGTATTTTTATACCCCATTACAGACATTGTATTATATTCTGTATTATTTTAGGTTTGAACTTTACGGCCTTATAGCTTATATTCTGCATATTTATAATGTATTATTTAGTGCTCAGTTACAGATATCAGTCATGGGTTAGCTTGTGGTCCTTTGGGGTCATGAGCACCATTATCATTTTGGGTACTAGATTTGGGGCATTACAATAACCTTGAGAAATGTATTTTTGAAAATAAAATTTTAGTTTTACCCTTTTATTTTTGAACTCATTTTTCGAACCAATTTTGGACCTAGTTTAAATATGGGCAATATGAGTATTATTAACGTTAATTGAATGTGTAGATGTTATTTTTGAATAATGTAGTTGATTCGTAGGCCATTCATAAGGAGAAAGCTCTATTTTTTAAGCACTTTAGGCTAGGATCTCATCATTTTTAGGTATATTATGGCTTAATTTCTTTCAGATTGAGCTGTGTAGTTAATAAATAAGTAAAGCATGGTATGGGTTAGGGAAAATAACTATGGGGTTTACATTTTGAGATTATTAATACTGTTGTGTACCTGTATGGGGGCCTATATTCTATTGTTATTGACTTATGATATTTGACATTGTGTGTATCTCATGTGGGGAACTTATTTGACATCATTGGCCTTATTTTCACATTTAAATGCCTTCATTTAGATATAATACCCATGTGAGGTCTTAAAGGATTAATATAGACCTTACTTAAGCATTGATTCCTTTTATCATGATAGAAATACTCGAGTTAGTGGTTGGTATGATATAAATGATGAATTGCAGACACACACACACACATATACCTATGTATAAATATATATCTATTATTTGTATATATATATGTGTATGTACATATACATACATATATATACACACACATAATAGTATACATATATATTCGTGTTGGATGGATTGGATATTTTAATATTGATTGACTATGAACATTTAATCCTTATTCCATACATATACATTCTCGAGATACTAGCACTATTGTTGAATAATTTTTGTTGAAAAAAATGAGATGCTTTTATAAAAATGCTCTCCATGAACACGAGTCAGAGAGGTGGGTCGCGAACCCCCCATTGGTCCTATCAAGGAGCTGGGAGCTCAGTAGGTATATATATATTAGAACTGTTAGTGGGAAGAGTATGAGCTACCTTTTGGGACTTTTATACTTGCAGGTCACTTGCTCATAATGTTATTCTACATTATTATCTGCTTTGCTCAATCAACCTACGACACCTACTAAGTATAAGTGGACCGTACTCACTCCTATTATGAGTTTTTGCTGCAAATTTCATTTGAGTAAGATAGGCTAAGGCTGAGTCATGCTATCGAGTCAGTAATCTTCCACGATACTGTCATGGTCTAAAGTCTATAGTTCCTACCCAAACCTTATCTTACCCTATTTATGTCTTTATTTTGATTTTGTAGAGACAAGTATGTAACTTTTAGATTTAGTATGTCTTAGATGCTCTTACACTACGGCGGTAGGTTTTGGGGTATTTATGAAATTATTTTCAGACTTACATATTTAGTTATGTCTTGTAATAGCCTAACTTTACTCTAAGAGTCTCACCTTATCTGTATTATTTTATGCTTGATATTTTTCTTTTCTTTTTGGGCATGGGCTTACTTATCTTGGCCGTAAAAAGTGTCATCATGACCTTATCTTTGGATTTTGACAAATTTGTATTATAGTAGCCAGGTTTAGCAATCTCATAAGTGTAATAATAGGTTGTTTAGTAGAGTCTCAAAGACCAGTATATAGACATTTGTATCTATCTTCGAGAGTTTATAAGATATCTTTAGGAAAAACTTCTCTAATTTGATTCTTTGTCGTAGGGGTTTTTCATACCTAAAATTCTAAAATTATTTCCATTCTTGAGGACTAGTTCTAGATAGTCTAGAGATGTTGAGCCTATAGCTGATATGGGGGCCTAGATTTAAGGGTGAGGTAGCGGTCATGGTCGATCCAGGGATTGGGGATGGGCATGAGGAGCTTCCCCAGCTAGACGATACACTAGAGAGGATTCTCTTAAGTCTGAGATTATGTATTCTAGGGATGAGTATCAAATAGGGAATGTAGGGCTAGCTTAGTATAGAGAATATAGGGCTATCTTAGTTCCTACAAGGTTCAGTCAGCACCCCAACTCTTCATGGTCTTTTGGTTGGTCTCGAGTCATTGAAGGGTGTTTTTTTTAGTTTACTAGCCATTCCTTAGACTTCAAGTGATATTTCACTTTAGTGCTAACATTTGCTTATGGTATTCCTAATTCTTAGGTACAACCATCATTTATGGTAATCCCACATATAGACTATTTGCCTAACAGGCTCACCATTTCTTTGGTTTTAAAAGTATAATTATGTTTTTTGATGATCAGAAGAGATTTAAGAGGTTTATTTGCTTGGGTATACCAAAGTTTAGTGGAGCTATTAGCAGGATGCATATGAGTTCTTGATTGATTGCCAGGAGAAGTTACATAAACTTGGATCCCTTGAGTCTCATATAGTTTCTTATATTACTTATTAGTTGACAAATATCACTAGGGATTAGTGGAGGTTGTTTGCAAATTGTAGGACTTTGGATTCACCTTCTATGACATAGACTTATTATTTGAAGGCCTTCTTGGAGAGATTTTTACCGTATATCTTGAGAAAATAGATGAGGGATGAGTTTTATCACATAGAGCAGGTTCCATGTTTATAGCCAAGTATGAGGCACATTTTCAAACCTTATCCAAATATTTAGCTGCTAGCATCTCCACCTAGTTTAAAATAATTTAGAAGTTTTTGAAGGGGATAGATGGCACATATTAGTTAGCTATAAATCAAAAAATAGTTTTAGGGGAAACTTTATAGATTATTATTGAGCATGCCAAGATGATCAAGTGTATTATCTAGGATACTTAGAGAGGCACTAAGAAGGTGCATTGTCGAGGTGAGTTTAGTAGGCATTCCTCTTGAGGTAGAGATTTCTCTAGTAAAGGTTCTTGTGGTTTTCATAGTTGGTCAATCTAAGATACATTATATAGTTTAGATGGTAGGGCTTTAGGTTTTATGATTTCTAGTAGCCAGGTGTTAGGTCATGCAGATGGAGGCTCAAGATTAGTTCTTCAGGTCAAGGTGATCATTCTAGTTTATTTGCACTATTAATAATTGAGTTAGGCCATATGGGATGTTTTGTATGTGATGAGTTTGGCCATGTGTCTAAGGATTTCCCTCGATATGTATATGGATCCACTTAGTATGTTAATTAACTTTAGCTTTGCCCTACACTAATTTCTATAGCAAGAGGTGATTCATAGAGTGGTAGGGGTGGCATCAGTATTGGTAGAGTGCTAGATATAGAGGTAGGGATCTCATGGAGGTAGTCGCAAGTTTACTCAATCTAAGAGCAAATGTGATCTATATTATGCCATACTTAGGAGACCCAAGGTAGGGTCTTCTGATGCAGTTATTATAAGTATCGTCCTAGTTTGATATTATTTACTTTTATGTTATTTGACCTTGTGTCTACATTCTCTAATGTGTCCACATATTTTTCATTTGTTTTTTATATTGCATATGAGCCTTTTTCTATACCTCTTCATGTTTCTATCCCAGTAGGAGATTCTTTAATAATAGATCGAGTATATCAATCTTATATCATTACTTTTATGGCCCATGGGAGTTGGGTATACTTAAATATATTAGATATAGTTGATTTTGATGGTATATTAGTCATGGATGGGTTACCTCCTTCTCTGCAATTTTGTACTGTTATGCCAAGATTGTGACCTTAGTTATGTGGGGTGTGCTGAGGTTAGATTTGAAGGGTACACTTAATTGGGATCCGATGGGTGTTATATCCTTTTTGCATGCCTGCCGCATGATAAATAGTGGTGTTTTTCATATTTGGCTCATATTTATGCTACTAATTAAGCCCCTCCACTTTCTATGGTTTTTATTCAGGCTGTTCATAATTTCATGCATGCGTTTCCTATGGATATGCCTATTATGTCCCCGAATCATGATATTAATTTTGTCTGATGTGGAGCCGCGACCAATCCTATATCTATCCCTACTTATAAAATTGCTCCAACTGGGTTGAAGAATCTATGTTAGTAGTTGAAAGATTTATTGGGTAAGGGGTTTATTAGACCTAGTGTATCTCCTTGGAGTGCTTATGTCCTATCTATAAAGAAAAAAGAAGGTTGTATGCATATGTGTTTTGATTATAGGCAGTTAAATAGAGTGACAGTTAAGTATAAATATCTACTTTCTCGGATTGATGATCTTTTGACCAATTTAAGGGTGCTTCGGTGTTTTCCAAGATTGATTCAAGATTGGGATATCACTAGGTAAATATTATAGCTTTGGATGTTCTGAAGATGACTTTTCAGACTTGATACAATCATTATAAGTTCTGATCATATTATTTAGATTAACTAATGCCCCTGCAGCATTTATGGAGTTGATGAATCGTGTATTTCAATCATATCTTAACTCTTTTGTGATCATATTTATAGATGAAAGCTTGGTATCTCAGAGTGAGTCAGACCATGTGAAGTATTTGATTGTATTCAGCGGTTACGTGATAAGAAGTTATATGCCAAGTTTTACAAGTATGAGACAAGTATGAGTTGTGGTTGGATTCTATCTCTTTCATGGATCATGTGGTGACCAAGGATAGTATAATGGTTGAATCGACCAAGAAAATGGCAATTTGTGATTGGGATAGACCTATTTTTCCTACTGAGATTCATAATTTCATTGGTTCGACGGGGTATTATTGATATTTTATAGAGGGTTTCTCATCTATAATGGCTCCTTTGATCAAGTTAACTAAAAAAAAGATAGTATTTCAGTGGTTGGATACATGTAAGAACAGCTTCCAAAAACTCAAAGAGTTGTTGAATCCGACTTCTATTTTAACTTTGCCCAACAAAGGTGTGTGTTTTATCGTGTTTTGTGATTATTCTGGTATTGGTTTGGGAGCATCATTGATGCAAGCGGGTAAGGTGATTATGCATGCCTCTTATTAGTTGAAGACTCATGAGAGAAATTACCTTACCTATAAATTAGAGTTGGCAGTCGTAGTGTTTATGTTGAAGTTGTGGCGTTATTACTTTTATGAGGTTCCTTATAAGATTTTCTCAGACCATCATAGCCTTTAGTATTTCTTCTGTCAGTGAGATCATAATATGATGCAATAATGTTGGCTTTAGTTACTTAAGGATTATGAATCTCACTATTTTGTATCATTCGAGCATGCTAATATTACTGTGGATTTCTTGAGCCAGAAGTCGACTAGTATGGGGAGTCTAGATAATCTCTTAACTTAAGAGCGACCCTTAGCCTTAGAGGTCTAGTCTTTAGCTAACTAGATGGTTAGTTTTGATATTTTAATACCCATAAATATTTTAGCCTTTGTTGATGCTAGATCTTCTTAAGTGGATTAAATTTTATCTTACTAAATTGATGATAATATTTTAGGGTGATTCAAGATAAGGTGTTGAGTGGTGAGGTTATAGAGCCATCTATGATTCTGGTAGTGTTTTATGGGTTGAAGGTTGAGTTTGTATGTTGTGTGTTGGTGGATGGGTGAGGTTGATTTAGGAGGTGCGTTGTTCTAGATATAATATTTATCTAGGGTAGCTAAGGTATTACATGATTTGAAATAACTTTATTAGAGGCGTGGTATAAAGAAGGATGTGCAAGACTTTGTAGCTCGTTGCTCATGTTGTCAGCAAGTGAAGGTTGAGCATTAGAGACCACGTGGCTTATTCAAAGATTACACATTCCTATGTGGAAGTGGGAGTCGATCACAATGGTGGTCATGAGTTAGTTTTCTTATACCTCTTATGGTTCTGACAGTATTTGGGTTATCATGGATCAGTTGACCAAATCATCCCATTTTATACCTTCAAATTTTCTTCAGTGCTAAGAGGTTGGCCCGTATCTATGTTTGTAAGATAGTTCATCACCATAGGGTATTCGTGTTTATTATTTCAAATAGAGGCTTGGTGTTCACTTCTAGATTCTACAGAACTTTTCAGGAGGAGTTGGGTACTCATGTTGACCTTAGCAGAGGTCAGTGGGAGCAATATTTGGCCTTAGTAGAGTTTGCTTATAATAATAGATACTATTCAAGGCTTTATATGGTAGGGGTTCTCAAATATCTATATGTTAGCTTGAGACTTTAAAGGTTAGACCCCATGGCCTCGGTATGCTTTCTGAGTCTTTGTACAGGGTTCATATGATTCTGGATAAGCTTCGGGAAGCCCAGAGTAGGCAAAAAAGTTATGCAAACTATAGGTTTGTTCCTTAATATTTGGAACTAATGATCGAGTTTTCCTTTATTTTTCACCTGTGAAGGGCATGAAAGGGATTTAGAAGAGGGAAAAGATTAGTCCTAGGTAAATAGGGTCTTTTAAGATTATTTGGATAATAAGGAAGGTTGCTTATGAGTTGGCCTTACCTCTAGACCTTTCAGCTATTCATCCAATTTTTTATGTATCCATGCTTCAACACTATATTTTTTCTGAGTCATGAGCTTCGTTTGGATTCAATTTAGTTGGATGAGAGATTGACTTTTCTAAGGAGCCAATGTTTATTTTACTAGAAATGTTAGATAGTTGCATTCTAGACATATTCCCGTAGTTAAGGTTCTGTGGAGACACTATCCTTTTGAGGAGGCTACTTATTAGGTTGAGTATGAAATACATATTAGTAACCCTCAAGTTTTTGCCGATCCAGGTATTTCCTTTCCTTTCTATTTGAGGACGGACTAGAGTCATAGTGATGGATAATGTAATGACCTAATTTTTAAGAACTTATTTTTTATGTGTTTTGACTATTTTCACTCCCCTGTAACTGCTACATGTTGATTTTGGGGTGTGGGGATGGTTGGCATGATTCTTGGATCAATCAGGAAAGATTTGGCCAAGTTTACAATTTTTAGAGGCTTTAAAATCCATATAGTTGACTTTGATGTACACTTAATATTCTGAGTGTCAAATGACGATTTGTACAGTTCCATTAGGTTCGAAAAGTCGAATTTGGGTTACTAGCATGGTTGGTTTGGGTTTGGGGCCATTAATTTGTATTTTGGTACTTCCTTTAGGAAATAGTGAAATGGGTCCTAAGGGTGAATTAATTTTAAGCAATCTTTTTTAAAAAATCCAATATCACCATTGAGTCTGGTACATCAAAAATCTCCTGGTAGCATATATGACTTGCTTCTGTTGGGTCTCGATAAATCTAGAGGATTTGCTCAGAGGTGTCGAAAACCATGCAAATAAGAATTTTTGTTGAGATCTTTTCCAAGGGAAATTCTTCTTTACAAATGCAGATAAGAAATTAAACCTTTATTTCTATTGTGATGGTGTTGGATGCATTTGCAAAGGGTAGTCGAGTTAGGTCGGGCCTTCTCCTTTCTTCACAAACGCTACAGGGATGTCATGAATGTGATGGTCCAAGTCGTGGACCTTTACAGATGCGAAGGCTTGGCCATAAATGCAAAGGCCAATTATTTGGCTAGTCAATGTTGACCCTTGCAATTGAGAGGTAGGGATCGTCTATCGCATGGTACTATTCTCTGAACAATATAAAAGTTCCATACTCACAAATTCCATAATTTTTTTACCTCAAGCTTAGGATTTTAGGAGATCTCTTAGGGTTTTATCACCATTCTTGATTGGTTAAACTCCTAAATCATATTCCCATGATTTTCATTGAATAAACCTTCAAAACACTTTTTAATCATGATTCCAAAATCGAATTTTGTGATTTTTATCGGTAAAATCTTAAAAATAATTTTTCTTTTATTTGAGCCATGTTGTAAGTTCATCTTCATATGTGTTTTCAACTTTAGAATCCTATAACCTTGGGGAATATATTTTAAAGATATAATCCAAATTTTACCCCCTTTAATTTTAATTCATTTTTCAAATACGTTTTGGACCCAATTCAAATATGGGCAATATTGGTTTCATTAGCTTTCTTTTAAAATATTGATTCTATTTTTGATTGTTATAGTTATTCATAGGCCCTTCATATGGGAAAACCTTTGTGTTGAAGCACTTTAGGCCGAATCTCATTATTTAGAGGTAGGTTATGCCTTAACTTCTTTCAGATTGAGCTTGATAGTTAATAAAAAGTAGAGCATACTATGAGTTAAGGAAAATAACTGTAGGATTTATATTTGGAGACTATTATTATTATTGTATGCACATATGAGGGCTTACATTATGTGTCTGTTGACTTGTGATATTAGATATTTGATCTTGTGTGTTGCCCATGTGGGAGCTTTATTTGACATCATTAGCCTTATTTGTACATTTAGATGTCTTCATTAAGATATAAAGCTCATACGGGAGCATAATAAATGGTTAATGCAGGTTTTACTTGAGCATTGGTTTCCTTTATCATGATGGAAATACCTGAGTTAGGGGTTAATATGATATAGATGATTTCTTTGATGCACATTTATTTCGGTGGTGCCTAAATAGAGTTGATAATCATGAATTGTGAATATATTGAGTTGATTTATGGGCTCTCTCTCTCTCTCTAGCACACACATATATAAATATATATATTCGGTGGTGCCTAAATAGAGTTGATAATCATGAATTGTGGATATATTGAGTTAATTTATGGGTGCTCTCTCTCTCTCACACACATACACACACACATATATTGTATCGATTTGATATTTTCATATTGATTGACTATGAGCATTACATTCTCATTCCATTCATATATATTCATGAGATATTGGTACTATTATGGAATACTATTTTTGAAATAAAATGAGACCCTTTTATAAAAACACTCGCTGTGAACATGAGGCAGAGAAATGGTTTGAGATTTGAGATATGAGATATAGTATATGGGTTGCGAACACACACACATACCCCCCCGCCCCCGCCCCTCATGAGTCCTATTGGGAGCTGTAAGCTTGTTGGGTGTATATAGAAACTCATACGATGGATTTCACCATTTGTCCCATCCATATTGCATTTCATTGCACTCGTATACGCATATTCAATGATTTTTTAAATTTTCTTTATTTGTGTTTAGTTTCAGTATATTTTTTATGTATATCTATGCTATTTTCATTTTTTGTATATATATCAGAACTTTTAGTGAAATGGTGTGAGCTATCATTTGAGTCTTTTTCTGCTTGCAGGTCATATACTCATAGTGTTATTTTACTAACATTATTCTCTGCTTTTCTTAGTCGGCCTATGATACCTATGAGTGTAAGTGGACCGTACTCATCCCTAATATGCCATTTTGATGTAGATCCCAGTTTGAATACGACACACAGAGGCTAAGTTTATTCTACCAATTCGATGATCTTTTGAGGTATCGGCTTGCTCTAGAGTTCAAAGTTGTTTCCTGGACCTTATTTTACTTATTTATATATTTATTTTGATTTTCAAGAGACAGATTGTGTCTTTCAAATTTAGTATGTTTTAGATGCTCTTAGACTATGACACCAAGTTTTGAGAAATTTATGAGATTTTTTTCGAACTTTCGTATTTAGTAATATCTTGTACTAGCCCGACTTCGCTCTAGGAGTCTCGCGTTATCTGCATTTTATTATGTTTGACATTTTCTTTCATATTTTGGGCATGGGTTTTCTAATCAAAACCTGATCGCGATAAGTGCCATCGTGAACTTATTTTTGGATAGTGACAATATTTTACTTATTATATGCTTTCCTTTAATTTCTACAGGCTAATAAAACTATTCAATTTCCTGAACTAACAGTCACTACAAATTTGAAGATTCATGTAAGTTAAAACACATAATACAGGATCTTAGCTGCAGCTAAGATTTGGTTTCTTTTTATGTCAGTTGCTATTATTTCTATTTTATGAGTGGTTTCTTATAAGTTAAACAAAAATCAAATCGTTATAGATTAAAAGTTGATAAATCAAAAATCGATTAAAAGTATCGTATTTGCTTAATTATTGATTTAGCATATTTTAAAATTAAGAACTGATAAATCAAAATGATAATACATGAAACCAAATCAAGCTGGCCGATGCACACCTCTATGCTTGTTTATTCTCGAACATTCTTCATCCCCATAATCTATGTGCTGGGCCCAGGTACTTCACATAAATGACTTGAACAAATCTCCCTTTAACTTGACAATCAACTCATTATCCTGTTCTACAATTAACATGTCATCCACATGCAATGAAAAAAGTAACAAAGTTGTTGCCAAAAAAATCTTTTGAAGTATACACATGGATCTGAAAAGGTCTTTATGTAAGTATAACTTCTGATAATTAAATGAGTCAAACTTCTTTTACTATTACCTTGGTGCATGCTTCATCCCATAAAGATACTTATTTAATTTGCACAATGTGTGTTTTTACTAGACACTTCAAATCCTTCGGGTCGCTCCATATGAATTTCATCTTTCAAATTTTGATGAAGAAATGCAATTTTTATGTTAAACTGTTCCACTTCAAGATCTACGCTAGCTGCTAACCTCTAAATAATTTGAATAGAAATCATTGTGTTAATTGGTAAAATACTGTCATCAAAACTAATAAATTTCTTTAATTCAAAACCTTTTACCACCAATCAAGCTTTATATCTTACCAGCTTGTCATTTCCATATTTATTGAGTTTAAAGACCACTTACACTTACGTAGTCTTATACTTTCTGGAAGTTCAACCAATTTGTATATTTCACATCTATTATTGCACGACTTCCATCCACTGACCTTTTTGGATGAGGCAACACCTACTTAAGACTTTCGTTGTCCATCTAATTATTGACGAGGACATACTTTGAAGAAGGGCACTTAAATGACTCTAACCTTTGCCTTTCTCATCTCTTCAGAGATTAAGTTTGTTCATCTATAACGATTTGATTTTTTAAAAAAAAATTATTTATTTCTGTGTCATTTAACCATTTTATCCCTCCATATAGTTGATTTGTTGAATTTTTATGGGGTAGAAATAATTGATATGGTTTCCAATATATTTTTGTGTAATTTATATGTGTTTGTGGTTTTTGGTGGTTAAAAAGGCTTATTAATTGACTTTGGTAAATATTTATTATTTTGTGCATTGGATGACCAAACGGACTGCTCCAACAAATCCAAAACGTCAATTTTAGGTTAGTACCACAATTGGTGTGGTTTTACAACTTTTGTATCATATTTTGACCCTCAATTTGAAAAATTGTGAAATTCTATTTTGAGGGTCAATTTTGTGAAAATGATACTTTTTAAAAAACTAATATCACCATTGAGTCTGGGGCATCAAATTTAGTAGGGTAGAATAATTTGTTTGCATTCTTGGGATTCCCGATCAATTTTGAGGTGTCCGAGGACCAGCTGATACATTGCAGCTGGTGTGACTGCTAAAGAGGCCCTTTGGGTGCTTTAATGTAGCCATATAGCACTTAAGCAACCCTTCCAACCTAGCAAGTGTCTCTTTAGCAGCAAAAGCACTAGTTGTTTTAGCGTCACTTGTCCACTTAACTAGTTTTGCATCAGTATGCGGGTACCACCTTAGCGGCACCTGGGTACTTTAGCACTAATCGCTAAAGTGACCCAAGGTCCACTTTAGCGGTACCTGGGTAATATAAACTCCCGCTTTTCTTATTTTTTTTCACCATTTTTGACACTTGGAGCTTTGCGTTGTAGAGTTTTTGGGCAATTTCTTCCATTTTCAAGCTTGGGTAAGCTCCAAAACCCCATTTCAATTGTTTTTCTTTGATTCTTCCTATTAAAAGCTTGTTAAAACTCAATTTTAAAAGTAGAATTTGGGAATTTTAGCCCAAAAGGCCTAAAATAGTAATTTCATGATTCAAACCCATTTTTAATTAGTTTTTTTCTATAGCTTATTTTAATCATGGGTAATACATTTATAGACTAAAATTCTAATTTTATCCTTTTTTTTTTAAAACCCATTTTGGGGGTCCATTTTAAACTAGACACGAAAAGGGTTAATGGGTATCATTGGATTCTTTATTTTGCATAGATTCTATATTTGCATGTTTAAACTGATTTTGAGTTCATTTGTGAGGGGAAGGATCTATGATGAAGGCTTTCATATTCTATTTACTTCATTTGAGGTAGGTTATGGTTTAACTTTCTTTAGACTGGGTTAGGTAGTTAATATTGATATAAAATCATATTATGGGTTTTAGAACTAATCATTAATATGACTTTATTACTGTTAGTACTAGTGAGGGGGCCTGTGTTATTGTTATTTGGTGGTTTTGAGACATGATTTGCTATGTGTGATCATCTGGGGTCTTATATGATGCTATTGGCATGGTATTTATGTAATTGGTTATTTTCTTCTTGGTGGAAATATCTAAATTGGGAATTATGTGGTATCATGGATGATTAGCTTATTAGGTGGATTTTTATCTCACGTGCTTGGTGTATTAGTTGGATTTGGAAATTCTCATTCTGGTTGGTTGTGAGCATTACACCCTTATATTGTATATATTTATGAAACATTGGTGCTAATACGGAAATAATAGTTTTTTTGATAGAAAATATGACATCTTTAAAAACCTCTGTCAATGTATGGGTTATAAAGGAGCTATAACTATTTGATTAGTGTTGGATATTGGATTGTATATGGGTTGACGAACCCCAATGGGTCCTACCTCGGGAGCAGAACTCAGTAGTTGTATAGAGAGGTTGTGCACATCCTCATGGATTATATTATCATTATAGTCATTATCATATACATTGTATTTCATATACTGTGCATATTTTGTGTTGTATTTTCATTCTTTATTTGATATTTGTCTATTCATGATTTTTTTGGTACTTGTACTTGTTCGATAATATATTTTGGAACTATTATTAGGGATAGTGTGGGATACTATTTGGGACATTTTCTGATTGCAGTTGACGTGCCCATAGTGTGTATTTTGTATGCTTTATTTTCTACTTTGCTCAATTGGCCTATGATACCTGATAAGTACAAGTGGATCGTAATCACCTCTACTACGTATTTATGGTGCATATCCCGATATGAGTGCACCACACAGTAGCTAATTTGGGCAGTGTTTGGAGTATTTTTAAGGTAGCGGTCGATCTATGCTTCCAGAGTTGATCTACTACCTTCTCTTATTTTATTCTTGTCTTGTTTCATATTCTGAGATAGATTATGTTCTTCCACTATGACACCTAATTTTGGGAGATTTATGATGTCGTTTTTATGTACTTTCTAGTTATTATTGTATATGTGTAGTTCGACTTTGCTCTAGAAGCCTTACCTTGGGATTTGATATTGTTGTTTCTTTTTCATATCAGTTTAGGTGATAGGCTTATTTATCAAGGTTTGCCGCAGTAGGTCCTATCATAACCCTTTGTTTTGGGGTCCTAACAAATTGGCATCATATCCAGGTTCATTAGTCTCACCAATGTAAGAATAGGATGTCTAGTAGAGTGTTACAGATTGATATATAAACGTTCGTATCTATCTTTGAATAACTATAAGATATCCTTAGGAAACTTTCTTGTATTATTCCTTATAGTGTGTATTTTTCCATTCCCTGTATTCTAAACTAAGTTTCACTCTTTTGTACGTAGATGTTAATGACTTGATCTCATGAGGTTAGAGATTCTGAGCCATCATCCGAGAAGAGATCTTAGTCTAGAAGGCGAGTTGCGATTCATAGATCAGCTCGAGATAGTATTCAGGCACAACAATGTTTCCTTTCCATAGGTAGTACAAGTGGGCTCTCCCTTAAGCTTCTGGTTGAGCATGCTAGAGATATGGTGCCTACTTAGGTCCCATAATTGTCTACCTCGGTCTTAAATGGTTGTTGATTCATTTGGATGGTGCTCCTTTGAGTTCTCCCAGTGTTTCTCCAATATTAAGTATTATACTTTATCTGTGCCAGAGTCTGCCTATAGTATTTCTTTGGATCCGAGTGTAGTTCCTCTAGTGGTGTCGATATCTGCTTATAGTACCCCTTAGACTCTAAGTATTGTTCCTCCTTCTGGGATGGTATCCGAGTATGGCATTCTGAGATCAGGAATTCAACCTTCATCTATGTTACCTACTCGAGTGGGATATCAGCCAGCCAAATTCACTATGCCTTCTATTATTGAAGGAACAGTTATGTCTTTTGTGAATCAGAAGTGGTTTGAGAGATTTACTCGCTTAGGTCTACCCAGGTTTAGTGTTGTTGTCCACGGGGATGCCTATGAGTTCTTAATTGATTGTAGGAAGATGTTGTATAATCTTGGATCTCTTGAGTCGTATATTATTGCTTACACTACTTATCAGTTAAGAGGTATAACCAAGGATTAGTGAAGGTTACTTATTAGTTGCAGACCTCTTGGCTCACCAGAGATGAAATGAGATCAGTTTATTGAGGCTTTTTTGGATAGGTTCTTGCCTTACAGTTTAAGAGATCATACGAGAGATGAGTTTGATTACTTAGAGTAGGGCTCTATGAATGTTACAGAGTATGAGTCATGTTTTTATTCGTTGTATAGATATTATTATGTCACTATTGCCATCGAGTCTAAGAAAATTTAGAAGGTTGTAAAAGGGTTAGATGTTTCGCTTCACCTTGCTACTGTCCAGTTAGTAGTGTTCGAGGTGTTGTTTCAGGGTATAGTAATCATTCTAAGATGACTGAGTCTATTCTTTAAGCATCTCAGGGAGGCACCAAGAGGGTACACTATCAGGGTGACTTTAGAGGTCAGATTCCTCGAGGTAAACATTCTAGAGGCTTTCGTGGGTATTATGGTAAACCCATGCAGGAAATCTTCTAGAGTTTGAGTTGTGGTTCTTTTTGTTCCACAGCTTTGGGTGGTACTTCTAGCTTAGTCATGCCTCGTTTTACTGAGTCGGAACACAGAATATGTATTGTGTGATGAGGTTGGCCATTTTTTCCAAGGAATATCCCTATTGATTTTTAAGGTTTACTTCAATATCATTGGTGAAAGGTAGAGATTCTACTAGAGGTACGTGAGACATAGGTTGTAGTGCTCGTGGTAGTAGTTGTTGGGCTACTCAGTCAGTGGTGGTCATAGATAATGCTATGTTATACCCTTCATACAGAGGCAAAGGCTTTTACCGCTATTATTACAGGTATCATTCCTATTTGTTTCAAATTTACCTCTAGGTTTTTTATCCAGGGACGACTTTCTTCTTTATTTCTGCATATTTTACTTCATGTTTTGATTCTTCTAGTAAGCCTCTTGCCATGCCTATCCATGTATATATCCTTGTAGGAGACTCTTTAGCGGTGGATTGGGTGCACCGATCTTGTGTTATAACCTTTGTTGGGTGTAATACATGGGTCGATCTGATTATCCTAGATAGGGTAGATTTTGATGCCATATTAGGTATGGATTGGTTTTCTCCTTATCATGTTGTCCTAGACTGTTATACTAAAATTGTGACCATAGCTTCGTTGTGTGTGCCAAGGATAGCTTGGAACGGTATGCTTTATTCGGGTCCTAATAGAGTTATGTTTCTTGCAGGTTCATTTCTTGGTTAAAAAAAGATGTTTGGTTGATTTGGCTCATATTCATGATACCAGTGTTGTTTCACCTCCTACCTTGGAATCTGTTCTTATTGTCTATGAGTTCATGGATGTTTTTCCTATGTATTTTCTTGATATGCCTACAGATTATGATATTGACTTTATTATTAATATTGAGTCGGGCACCAAGCCTATCTCTGCTCCTCCTTATAGGATGGCCCCAACAAAGTTAAATAAATAGAAGGATCGATTACAGGAGTTGTTGGATAAGGGATTTATCCGACCTAGTGTATCACTTTGGGGTGCGCCTGTTATGTTTGGGGATAAAAAAGATGGTTTGTATATATGTATATTGATTATCGATAGTTAAGAATAAGTATACTCTTTCTCGTATTGATGATTTGTTTGATCAATTTCAATGTGCTTCAGTGTTTTCAAAGATTGATTTGAGATTCGAGTATCACTAATTAAGGATTAGAGCTTTGGATATTTCAAAAACAACTTTTCAATCCCGATAAGGTCATTATGAGTTCTTGGTCATGTTTTTTGGGTTGACCATTAACCTATATGCATTCATGGAATTGATGAATCAGGTATTTCGATCGTATCTCAACTCTTTTGTCATTGTATTTATGGATGATATCTTTATTTACTCCAAGCGTGAGGCTGAGGAGCATTTACGGACTGTACTTTAGATATTAAGGGACGAGAAGCATAATAAGTTCTCTAAGTGTGGTTTTTAGTTGGACTCTATTTCTTTCTTGGGTCATGTTGTGACCATGGATGGTATTATGGTCGATCTGATTAATATTTTAGCAGTTCGTGATTGGGATAGGCCTACTTCTCTCTGTAAGATTTAGAGTATTATTGGTATAGCTGGATACTATCAGCGCTTTGTTAAGGTTTTTCACCATCTACAGCCTATTGACTAAATTGACTCCGAAGAAGATTTCCTTTCAGTGGCCTAATGCTTGGGAGGCAAGCTTTCAAAAGCTCAAGGATTTGTTCACATCAGCTCCTATCTTAACTTTTCCCAAGGAGGGCATGGGTTTTATAGTCTTCTATGATACTTTTAGTGTTGGTGAGATGTTGTGTTGATGTAGGAGAATAAGATAATTCTGCATTCATCTCGTCAGCTGAAGCCCTATGAGAAGAATATCCCTACCTATGATTTGAAGTTGTGTATAATTTTTTTTGTTTTAAAGTTGTGGAGGTACTACTTTTATAGGGTCTATTATGATATTTTCTCAGATCATCATGGCCTTTAGTATTTCTTGACCCAACGATATCTTAATATGAGGCAATATCCTTGGCTTAAGTTTCTTAAGGATTATAACATGACTATTCTCTATCATTCGGGCAAGGCTAAATTGGTTTTGGATGCCTTGAGTCAAAAGTCAACTAACATGGGTAGCTTGGTCCATCTTTTGACCCAGGAGAGGCATTTGGCCTTAAAAGTTTAGTCTTTTGGTTAACTATAAGGTTAGGATTGATTTTTTGACACCTAGATATGTTTTTAAATTTATGGAGGCTAGGTCGTCCTTGATGGAGCAGATTCAGGATAATCAGTTTGATGATTTTGGGTTGAGATCAATTGAGGATAAGGTATTGAGTGGAGAAACTAAGAAACCCTTGCTTGAGTCTGATAGTGTTTTGAGTATTAGAGGCTGAGTTTATATACCAGGGGTGGATGATTGGGTGATATTGATATTCGATGAGGCTCATTATTCCAGGTATTCCATCCATCTGAGAGTGACTAAGATGTATCGTGAATTGAGATAGCACTACTGGTGAGTGGAATAAGGAAGGATATAGTATATTTTGTAGCTCATTGCCTATGTTGTTAGCATGAGAAGGTCCAGCATTTGAGGCCGGGTAGCTTGCTTCAGAGGTTACCTATTCACGAGTGGAAATGGGAATGAATCACTATGGACTTTGTGACTAGGTTGTGTGATGACCTTCTAGGTCATTATCTGTATTTCTGCTCATTTTCTTTATTTAGAGTTTTGCTATAGCTGCCCCAAGTATTATGTGACTTACTAAAACAGGCAGTGCAGTTACTAGGAAATTCCATTGGTATTTAGAGCCAATTACTTGTTTTGAAGGCTTTACTAGTTCAAATTGGCTACCAGGTGAAAACTTCAGTCAAACAACCTCGTATGCCAATTTTGACTATTCCAACAGCTCTAGAACATTGATCTTAGGATAGGTGGATCCTTGGTTTGGGCCCTGAGGTTCCCAAACTTATTTCAAGCTATTGGCCAGAAGTTAAGAAATATGACAAGTAGGTGTGGGACACACTTTTTATCAGAACGACCTCGGATGGAAATTTAACTGTGCCATTGAGTTCAGAACAACAAATTTGATAGGGTAGCATAGTTTGTTTTGCGCATATGTGATTCTGGATAAATCCTGATAGGTTAGCGATGACTCGAAAAGATTCCAAGTCTCCAGCTGGTGTTTGTTATTTGGTATGTTGCGCTTTAGTGGACCTATCTCAGCCAATAGGTACTGCTTTAGCAGCACTTGGGAGCTTTAGAGACTAGCGCTAAAGTGGCCCATGGTCTACTTTTACGGCCTAGCTTGTGGGGATGGGTACAAATTTAGCGGTATCCAGGAATTTTAGCAGTGACCGCCAAAGAGATTGAGGGCCCACTTTAGTGGCACCTCATGCTTATAAATTCGCCTTTTGCCCAATTTCTTCTCACTTTTCACCCATTCTCAAGAGTGTAAAACCCTAAATAGTGTGGAAACTTAGGATAATCATTTGTGGGTAATATTAGGGCTTTAGTATTATTATTTTATATGATTCTTCATCGAATTCTTGGTAAGCTTCCATCTATTTTAGGATTAAATCCTTTATCTTTTTCTAAAATCCCTATAATCTTGGTGTCTTGATTATAGCCCTACTTATACTCGAAATTCACCCATTTGGAGGGTAAATATACCTTGAGCATAGAGGGACGTTATGTTGGTTTTGAAAATGCAATTTCATAAATGGGTCTGGCATAGGTTTCTTACGTAATTTTAGACCCAAAGCACAATAGTGAAATATGGATATCATTATTCTCGTATTAATAAGTAGATTGTGATTTTGATAGCGTGGCACCTTGGGGAAGCTTCTCAGATAGGAAAATTGATGGTTCAGCAAATTCTTTGGGCTTTCTTCAGCAACTAAGTTAGCTAGGTTCACCCTCTTCATAGATTGACCTATTTTGTAGTATGATTATGATAATATACTAGATATGGGATGTGACTTGGGTGTTGAAAGTATGAATGAGAATATTTAGACTAGTTGGACCATCTAGGTTATCTTAAAATTGTAGCCTAGGGTGAATTTGGCTTAGCTACTCATTTCTTAGGAGGCTTCATGGCTCTTGCTTAGAATGGAAATGCCTTAGTTATTCAAGCTAGGTAAAACTGCCTTACTCATTCATGATTAGGGTGGAAGTGTTCTTAGTTTCTTAAGTTAAGGGGAAATTGCCTTAGTTGCCATTATTTTAGGTAGGATTGACTTAGTTGTTAATGTTTGGGAAGAATTACTATCTTAGGACTATTTATAGCATACTCAACATTTAGAAATGAACTTAGATACCTTAGCCTAGTTTGGTGTAGAAGTTACCTAAATTTGAATTTGAGGATTAGAAGTGGGCCCCTCCAGCCCACCTCAGGTCAAGACTTATGTGAGCCTAGTAGACTTATTTACACATGATATACCCTTATTAATGTTTGATTTAGGACTTGAGGATATTGAGTGATGGGTATGTTAGTTTAATATTGAAAGATTGATGCTAATTTTGGCTATTGCTAATGATATTGCCTATATATGACTATTTGTGTGGCTTCTGGATATGAATAATGATATAACTAATAGATATGACTAATGATATGACATATATATGATATTGATATGTCTTTCAGATATGATAAATAATATGACTTATAGATATGACTAATGATATAGCCTATATGTATGATTATTGATGTGACTTTTGAATATGATTAATGATATGACTTATAGATATAACTAATGATATGGATTATACATATAATTATTAATATGGTTATAACCTATCGTGATACATAATGATATAGTTATAGATGTGATTCATGGTATGGCTTATAGATATGATTAAGGGCTATTAGATATGATTATTGAAATAACTTATGGATATGACTATTGACATGGCCTATGGGTATGGTTAGTGGCATGACTTAATAGGTACAGTATTGGTATGGTTTATGGGTGTGGGTGCCGATATGGCTTATGTTAGTGATCCTTGGTCTGGGGTATAGATATGAGTAAAAGGGATAGTCAATGATATGATTTAGTCTATTGAGTTAGTTTATCGATATGGATTTTCAATATGATTCGTTAATACAGTGTATAAATATGAGTTCGGTTCAAGCTCAAGGTTGATGATGATATTGATAATATGAGTTCCATTTCAAGTTCAAAAAATGATGATAATGGTAATACTACTGAGTTCCAATTCAAGCTTGGCATTGGGAATTAGTATGAGATGATACGATTCAGATCAATTCTTGGTTATGGTATTTTTATTTGGTAATTATGGATATTTAACTATTTAGTTTCCTTGATTGTAACTTCAAGCTTATGGGGGCATGCATTGGGTTATTTACTTTTCCGCACTTACTAGCTTATGCGGACAATCTTGTAGTTATAGTTGTGTATACTTTATTTTACTATTTCATATGCATTTATTTATTTATGTACTGTAGTGTTGGAACTTATTTCTAGGTCCGCCCCTTTTGCGTTGACTTAGCTTATTTATTATTGTATTTTATTGTATTTATATCATGATTTAACTCAGTTGGACGATGATGCCTACTGAGTACCCGTCGTTTTGATATTCAAACTACACTTCTATACCTTTTTGGGTGCAGATCATAGTACTAGTTGCCACCGATGATTCGACGCTAGTATAGGGTTGATTTTGGATAGGTGATCTTTGGGAGTCAAAGTTACTCCTTTTTCCTTCTAGTTATCTATATCTAGTATTTCATCTGCGAGATGGATTGTATTCAACTATTTAGTACTCATGGTTTATTTTTAGTAGCTCTTGTGCCGACATTACTGAGTCTTCGAATGATTGTTGATTTTCTATTATGACTTTATTAGTGGTATCTAAGTCGTTAGTAGTTAATTTCCATCTTTTAGGCCATTTCCACCAAGTTAGCCCATTTCTTATAGATTTAGGTTACAATTTGGCTTACCTACTAGCGGGATAAGTAGGTTCTATCATGACTCATAAATTGGGTCATGACAGGTTGCCTCGTACTTTTTGTGTTTCTGATAGTGTTTGGGTCATTATGGATTGATTGACCAAATCTGCTCATTTCATTCTAGTTTAGAGTTCTTTCAGATCTTAGAGGTTGGACCATATCTATATTCGTGAGATAGTTTGTCTTCGAGGTGGGCCAGTGTCTATGATCTCAAATTGAGGTCCCGGGTTGATATTAGCATATGTTTCCACCTCCCAGAATAACGGTCAATCAGAGCAGACTATTTAGGTTTTGGAGGATATGGCCCATGTTGTGTGATGGACTTTTGAGGTTAGTGGAAGCAACGTCTAGCATTGGCAGAGTCTGTGTATAATAGCTATCATTCCAGTATTGAGATGGCTCCCTTCAAGGCTTTGCATGGTAGAATTTGTTGCTCTCCAGTTGGTTGGTTTGAGATTTCTGAGGTTATACCTCGAGGTATGGACTTTCTTTATGAGATTTTGATAGAGTTTTGTTCATTTAGGATACACTTCGAGCGGCTTGGAGTAGGCAAAATTGCTATGCAAATCATAGACTTTGTGTCTTGGGATTTAGTGTTGGTGATAAAGTTTTCCTTCATGTATCATCTATGAAGGGCGTGATGAGGTATGGGAAGAGGGGAAAACTTAGCCCTAGGTATGTTGGCCCATTTGAGATTCTTCGGATTATTGGAGATGTGGCTTACGAGTTAGCATTACACCCAGATTTATCAGTTGTTCATCTAATTTTTCATGTTTCTATGCTTTGGCATTACATTTTAGATGAGCCTCATATCATTCATTAGGATTTAGTGCAGTTAGATGAGAGGCTGTATTTTGTTGAGGAGCCCATGAAAGCCTGCTGAGATTTGGGAAGAGAGGCAAGATTAGCCCCAGGGTTACGATCCGAACCAGGGCCTAGTCATAATGGGTATCTTAAGCCCACCGAGAGCCAGTTATCATCCCCTTACCCTAACATCCAAAACATAATAAATAATACAACAAAAGCCAACCATATATGATAAGATGAATAGATAGACCAAATGAAAACTAGGAATCAATAACAAACCAATAACCATGCTTGTCCACAAATACCTCTAAACCAGAGTACCAATTATGTTGGGACATTCCCCAGACTATGACAAAAAAGAATCCAAAATGGAATATAAATTGTACTAAAAAGAATAATGAAACCAACAAAATGATAGGGCCTTTCAAAAGATGGAGGCCCACCACTTCAAAACTGATCCATACGAATACCAAGTCACCTAACGTTGCATAGGAGCAATAGTAAAACCTTCATACCTTACATCATGAAATGATGTAGAATTCAGGGACAGACAGCAAGATAAGCACTGACATATAACTCAGGAAAAGTGAAAATAATGTCATGTCTAAAATCAGTCAAAACCACATGCACATATTCATATATACATATATAGGATGTTGGGATAGGATAAAGGGTCATGAACTTGAGAGTTTAAACAATTAACCTAAAATATGTAGCTTGCTCCATCTTAAAGGCACCCATGGACTATATAGGTTCATCACCCCTTGCTGAAAGGACCAAGGAATCTAAAGGACGGTCTAAAAGCACCAAGGCTCTAGCCATTCCAAAATATAATGTGTGAACCCAAGTACATGATCATATAACCCCCCCAGCCAACAAAAACGGTTTCCCGCGTTAGCCCCCCCCCCCCCTCCCCCCAAACTTCACCTTCACGGTGAGCTACACAATCCCCTTTAACACCAATTTAAAATAATTTGCATTTAAATCCAACCATTAAATCAGGAGTATTATATTAAGAATTTATCACTTGGTATTATCATACTAATTATGCTTGCAAGCTTATATAATCATTCCAAACTAATCCATGTGACCATTAGACTCCCAAGTTCTATTTTAAAATCCAAACCATGGCCACCAGTGGCCTTTAAAATCTGTTTTAACCAACTATCGATTAATGTAATACAATGGATTCAAAAATAAGTTGAATTATGCAATTATCAATATTTCAAAAACCAAATTCACAAAGTTGGTCGAGGTTAAAACCATTATCAAGAAAAAAGTAATCAATTTGGGGAAACCCATGTTCCCCATTCCAATTCCCATAACAATGTACCCAATTTATCAAAAAACCATAAATTTAATGCATAAATTATCAATTTAAATCCTGGGAAAAGCAATTCAAGTGACACCAATCAAAACCCCTCAATCCAATTTCAAACCCATCATTTCAAAACTCATGGAAAATGATTAAAGAAGTGCCACAATGTGAAATTAAAGTTTGGGAATGAGATACATACCTGAAATACACAGAGAATTGGAGACAACTTGAAGTTTGGAGCCCGAATGATGAATTTAATGTAAAACTCTTGAATGTTCTTGGGTTTTGAGTTTGAGAGAGAAACTGAATGATTTGATCTTTTAAAAATGAAGAGAATGGGATTATTTCATGTTTAAAGGTTGTACGATGGGTGAAAAGACCAAAATCCCCTCATCCCATGTGAACAAAACAAAAAATAGATGAAATTAAAATATCAGCATTGCATGGCATTATCACGGAGGGTATCCTCTATTCCACACCAATATCATGGAGGCTAACCTCTATGGTATGCCATTATCACAGATCCCCACTACCTCGAGGTCCAAAAATAAACCTGAAATCCTTCCGAAAATTATGAAACATTGCCAAATTACCCCTTTAACATTTCTTATCATAATTCAAGCTAAAAATTGACATTACTCATGGGGGAGGGTCAAAATAAAATAGTTGAAGTTTTACGAAGTCTCACATTACCCCCCCCCCCCCCCCCCCCCCCCTAGGATCATTTATCTCTAACTGAGAAGTTAGGAAACTTTTAGCATGACAATAGCAAGAATGCATCAAAACCAAATGAAAATTTCAAAAGGGAATGAAATTCATACCACAAGAAATTTCATCCAAAATGGGGAACAAGAACGGTTACTTTGCCTTCATATCTTCCTCAGCTTCGTTTATAGCTTCTTCTAACTTTTAATTTCTCCAAAGGACTTTCACCAAAGCTACATCCTTTGTCCTCAATCTACAAACTTGCCTATCTAATATATCAACCTGGTACGTCCCCATAAGAAAAGGAATCCGAAACACCACCATTCTTAATGGGCACTATCAAAGAAGGATCACCAACACACTTTTTCAACATATACACATGAAAGGCAGGATGAATAGAAGCCAAACTTATAGACAATTCCAACTCATAAGCGACATTCCCTGTTCTCCTTACAATTTGATATGGGCCAACATAAAAAAGACTGATCTTCCCTTTTTTCCAAATCCCATGACTTCTTTCATAGGAGACATCTTCAAAAATACCTAATCACTAACTTCAAACTCCAAATCTCTTCGTCTCACATCAGTATATGACTTTTGGTGTTCTTGAGCAGTCTTAAGTCTTTATCTAATTACTTTCACCTTCTTAATGGCCTGGTGAACCTAGTCAGGAATAAACAACTTAGTTTCACCTACCTCAAACCACCCAATAGGAGACCTACACCTCCTACCATAGAGAGCCTCAAAAGGAGCCATCAGAATGCTATAATGGTTATTATTATTGTAAACAAACTCAAAAAGAGGTAAATGGCCAACCCAATTACCCTTAAATTCAATCACCTAGGCCCTTAGCATATCCTCCAAAGTCTGAATAGTACATTCTACTTGTCTATCCATTTGAGGGTGGAAAGCAGTGCTAAAGTTCACCTGAGTACCCAAATATTACTGAAACGAATGCCAAAAGAGAGAAGAAAATTGTGTACCTCAGTATAAAGTAATGGACATTGGCACTCATGCAACTCTACTATCTCCCGACTAAACAACTTAACATAATCCTTTCTGAATAGTTAGTCCTCAGAGGCAAGAAGTGAGAAAACTTAGTTATTCTATCCATAATGACTCAAAATAGAATCAAACTAATTTTGAGACTATAAAAGACCCATAATGAAATCCATATTAATTATCTCTCACTTATATATGGGTAACTCTATCTCTTGGGATATGCCACTATGCCTCAAGTGTTCGACTTTGGCTTGCTGACAAACCATACATTTAGCCATGAAATTTGCCACATCTCTCTTCATATTATTACACCAATAAATTTCCTTTAACTCATGGTACATCTTAGTCGAGCCTGGATGAACTGTATATCTAGACTAATGAGCCTCAGTTAAAATCCTTTCCTACCGCCATCAGGAATACATAACCTACCTTGATACCTTAGAATGCCATCTCCCCCAATCTCAAAAACCATAACCTTTTGTTAACCCATATCATTATTAATCTGCATAAATTGGGGTCTATAACATGTTTCTCCTTCACCTCAGCACCAAGAGATGATTTCACCACTTCCTAAACAATCACTCCTCTATCCTTAGAGTCCAAAAGATGAACTCCCAAATTACCCAGCCTATGAATATCCTTCACTCCTCTTTTATCGTCATCAATGTGAGACAATCTCCTCATACACAACTAGATAAAAGTATCAGCAACTACATTAGCTTTACCGAGAAGGCAGTACAAACTCATGTCGTAATCCTTAAGCAATTCAAGCCACCTCATTTTCCTGAGATTTGATTCCTTCTACGTAAACACAAACTGTAAGCTCTTATCTGAATATATGTCTACATGCACCCCGTATAAATAATGGTGCCAGATCTTCAAAGCAAAATCCAGAACCGCCAACTCAAGATAATCAGTCAGTTAATTCCTCTCATGAACATTAAGCTTCCTAAAAGCATAGGCTATAACCTTACCATTATGAATCAAAACACATCCCCGTGCCACACTATATGTATCATAAAACACCACAAAATCCATCAGTACCATCGGGTAGGGTCAAAACTAGCACAGAAGTCAGCTTATGCTTCAGCTTCTCAAAACTACCCTTACGAGCATCTGACCATAAAAACTTAACCTTTTCTTGAGTCAACTTTGTCAACAGAGATGGAATAGAAGAGAATCTCTCATAAACCTCCTATAATACCTAACTAAGCCCAAGAAACTCTGAATGTCAGTTGGAGTCGTGTGTCTAAGCCACTTCTTAATTGCCTTAACTTTCTGTGGATTCACTTTGATCCTTTCGCTTGGAACAACATGCCCAAGAAAGGTCACAATACCTAGCCAAAACTCACACTTAGAAAATTTGGCATATAATTTCTGGTCATTAAGTGTCTGCAACATAATTAGGAGGTAACTGGAATAATCCTCTTTACTCATAGAGTATACCAAGATATCATCA
The DNA here is from genome assembly GCF_002878395.1 of Capsicum annuum. Taxonomy (NCBI): domain Eukaryota; kingdom Viridiplantae; phylum Streptophyta; class Magnoliopsida; order Solanales; family Solanaceae; genus Capsicum; species Capsicum annuum. The sequence goes on along the minus strand of NC_061111.1, from coordinate 95,652,888 downwards.
ATGAAGACTATAACAAACAAGTCCAAAAACTACCTAAAAACCCAATCCATAAGATCCATAAAAGTAGCCAGAGAATTATTCAACCTAAATGACATAACTAAAAACTCATATGGCCATACCGGGTATGGAAAGCAGTCTTGGGAATATCAACTTCCCTAATTTTTAACTATTGATAGCCCAAACGAAGATCAATATTAGAGAAAAATCTAACACCTAGAAACTGTTCAAGAAGATCATCAATTCTAGAAAGTAGGTATTTATTTTTCACGATTACCTTATTCAACTGACGATAGTCTATACACATCCCTAGGGACCCATCTTTTTTTTTAAAGAAATGTACAAGAGCACCTCATGGAGAATATTAGGATGAATGAAAACCTTATTAAGAAGATCCTTCAACTAATCCTTATGTTCCTTTACTTCAGTCGGAGTCATCCTATAAGGAGGAATGAAAATAGGATGGGTATCTGGTAGAATATCAATCCTAAAATCTATCTCCCTGTCGGGAGGAATCCCAAGATCATTAGGAAATACTTCAAGAAATTCATAATCCACAGGGACAGAATGTAAACAAGGACTCTCAAAAGTTAAATCCTTAACCCAAACTAGATGATATAGACACCCTTTGAAAATTAACTTTCGAGCTCTAAGATAGGAAATAGACCTTCCTTTGGGTACTAAGGAACTCTGATCCCATTCCATCATCGGTTCAATAAGGAATTGAAACTAACCTTTTGGGTCCTACAATCTAGATAAGCATAGCATGAATGAAGCCAATTCATCCCTAAGATTACATAAAAATCCACCATATCAAGTTCAATCAAATTCACTAGTGTCTCTCTATGAAATATAGATACCACATAATCCCTAGAGGTTTTTCTAACAACTATAGAATCACTGATCGGAGTAGACAAAAAAAGGATCAGAAATATTTTCAGGACCAAATCGAAAGTGTACAACTGCTTAAGGGGTCACATAAGATAGGGTCGAACCTAGATCAAGCAAATAATAAACATAAAGAGAAAAGAGCTATAACATACCAGTGATGATATTTGTAGATTCCTTAGACTCCTAACGAGTAGCAAGCATATAGATATAATTTTGGCCAATGTTGGTTCCAGAAGTGGAGCCCTTAGGTGTCGAAGCTAAAAAAGTGGCGACCGAAACCTTATTAGCTCCAGTGAAAACTTTGGCTATAGGACAATTTCTCTGTAGATGACCAGGCTTACCATAATTGAAACACAATTTCCTTCCCTCCTCACAATATCCATGGTGAAGCTGACTACAAAAATGACAAAAAAGATAAGGTGGGGCTGATTGAGATCCACTAGCCTGTGACTGGGAACCCTGTGCGTTAGGACCACTGCTATACTTAAAACGACAATCACCTGACAGCTTAGTATATGGAGAACTAGCTGTCGAATAAGAATTTCCCCAATTCTTTTTCTTGTTCTACTGTCTACTATCTCTCTCACTATTCTACTGACCTGCACCCGACATTGAATACCTAAACTTCTTGTTCTACATCTCTCCTATTTTTACTTAATTTTTATTTCTATCTTCCACTATTATGTATAAACCACTAACCTAGACATATCCATATCATTGTTCAACATTATGGGCTAACACTCCAATACCAAGTCAATCGACAAACTAGAAAAACCTCCTCAGTTTAGATCTTATGCTAGCCACTAACTTTGAAGCATAATGGGATAACCGCTGAAATTTTAGGGCATACTCTTTCACACTCATCTTACCCTACTTCAGATTCACAAACTCTTTTGTTTTAGATTCTCTCAACTGCTAAGGAAAGAAATAATAAAGAAATGCATCTGAAAACTTATCACGACCCGATCCAGGGTCTGGTCTTGATGGGTATCTCAAATCTATCATGGATCAAAAACTACCCACTGAACCTAACAAAACATCATACACTACCCAATAATGGCTAAATTCCAAACATATAAACAAGATAGCACAAGATAAGTTCAAAGAATAAAAGTTATGTCTGTAACCGATAATCGGCAACCGACCAAACATATCCAATCAACATCACCTAAGTCCACAATAATCCAACAAAGCCTCTATGAAAAAAGAACCATAAACTAGTCTTGGTAGGGATATGTCCCCAAATCTGACAATGATAGTGATATCATTAATAATAATGAAAACTCTCAATTCCAATCTATGATAAAAACTGATGAAATGTCTAAGCCTTTCGGAGAATGGAGGCTTACCACTTCACCACAACAAATAGACTAACTAAGTTTATCCACCTAACTTTACGCAGGAAAAGTAGGGGTATACAACTTTCAAAGACGGTTAGTGGGTTGAACACTAGCATGTAACTCATGAATAAAGGTAATATAATGTCGTGATCAATAGTTCAAAATAATTCAAATCCAATGCACATAATCAAATGCATATATATATACACACACACATATCACATGTCGGTATAGGGAACAAGGCTTAAGATGCATACCAAAACTTTAGCATGGATTGTGTAGATCAACTGGCGTAATATATGAAGACACCCACGGACTATATGGGACCAGATCTCCCCCAGTTTGAAGACCCGTAGAGCGTGTGGCCGAGAAAACTAGATGGTATACATTTACACTATGGGGGGACTCAAACCTCCCAGGATATCAAGGTGACACAAGCGCCAAATCATGTACTATAATATGGGGGACTTAAACCTCCCAATCATATGATAATAATAAGCCAGACTCGAACCACCAAAATATTTAGACCCATGTGTTTGCAACCAAGGTTTCCTGTTTGGTACCTCGGGACCTCCACTTTAATGACTCAACTAAACAACCTTCATTAAAGCCTAATTAAAATAATTAATACACCTTCCCATTCATTAAATCATGATACATATGTCGGCATACAATGTTGGTATCTTCTTACTAACTACACTTGCAAGGCAACATCAACATGTTGAAACAATTTCATTATTTGGGGAATTCATAGCCCCCTTGGTTCAATTATACATTTGCTTGGGAAATTACACAACCCATAAGATTAAATTAAAAATTATTATGCTTTATTAACCTTTCACATCATGCAGTATTCAAGAGTAATTAAATGTGCATATTTTTTATATTCAATACCAATTTTACAATATGGGGTTGAGGTCATAACTACTTCAAAAGTCACAAGTTTGGGGAAATCACAATCCCCTAGTTCATTCACAATTACTCATGCACCCTATAAGTTCAAAAGCAAAATTAAAGCATGAATTGTCATGTGTAAACCATGGGAATCATTATTTAACAACAAACATTCAAAACCCTCAACCCATGTTTCAAAACCAACATCAATACCATATGAACAACACTTTAAAACATATGTTTTTAACAAATTAGCAATAAGGGAAGAGTAACATTTCTAAAATACCAAAATTATGGAGAAAATCCAACCCTTGAGCCATTGGATGATCTACTTCTTGGAAACCCTAAGTATGGACGCATGAGAGACTTGAGAGAGAAGAAAGAATATTCGGAGTTGGTTATCGACAAAAATAGGGCCCCAAGTATGTTTATAGGTAATGGATTATTATTGGGATAGAGGGAGATCTCTAAAATACCTCTATTTATAAAGATAGAAAAATAAACCATCTGTCGTTATGGCTCTCATAATGACTCATCACGACTTATGATAAATCATCTCCATGAGTCATTGTCATGACAGTGTCACCAGGCACACACTATTGGCCTTACGACTTGTATACCATTGCTCATAATGGGACCTATGACTCATGGGGTCAAGTCATAGTCAACACAAAAACAAGTTTTTGCAAATATAGAACATCCTACAATTTGCACAAAATGACTCGTAACGGGTCCTCATGACTCATAGTGATCCATTCTTACTTAGAACAAAACTTAGACACACATACACACTGTTTGGGCTATGATTTGAGTCCAACGACTGTCATGGTTATTTACGGCTCATGTCTCAAAGTCGTATTCAGGACAACAACGCAAGCACCACTCACTGGATACCTTTTGACTAGGGTCATGTGACCTGTCAAGACATCGTACTACTCTTAGGATGAGTCGTAGTAAGGACAATGAGGATAAAATTTCAAAAAAAATTAAGGTCCAAAAGTTGGGTATTACTTTCTGCCCTTTGGGCTTATTCATCCTCGAATGATAGGTCAAGGAATATGTTTAAACGATGTAACGCAGAAACATTCCCACACTTACCTTTAACAAAGACATTAAGGAATTCACAATTTTCTTTAACAAAGTCAGAAAACAAAGATGCTAAGGAATACAGATACCTAAAGCACGATTATTCTAAGAGGGGAGCAGGAATAGGTGCTTGGAATTCATCTCCTCTTCAGCTTCCCAGGTAACTTCCTCAAACTTTTGGTCCCTCCTAAGAACTTTTACCAAATCCATGTCCTTTGTCCACAACCGATGGATTTCGCATTCCAAGATCTCAACCAGAACTTTCTCATAAGATAAGAAATTCAAAATTCCCACACCTTCTGAAGGAAAAAACAACGAAGGATCAGTCATGCACATCCTCAAAATTAAAATATGAAAGACCAAATGAATGGTGCTCAAGCTAGAAGGCAATTCCAATTCATATGCAACATTTCCAACCCTCTTCAAAACCAAATACAAACCAACATAACAGGGAATAAGCTTCTCTTTTATTTCAAAAATGCATCACTCTATGACAAAAACTTTCAAGAACACCCAATCACCAATATTAAATTCTAATTCTATTCGACTCAGGTCCGTATAGGACTTTGGGCGACTTAGGGTGATCTAAATCCTATCCTGAATCACCTTCACCTTCTCCATGGTTGTTTAAACCAGATCACGACCAAATAAATTATTTTTACCAACCTCAAACCAGCCAATATGATACCTACACCTCTTACTATACAAGGCCTCAAACGGAGCCAAACCAATGCTAGAGTAATAATTGTTGTTGTAAACAAATTCTAGGAGAGGTAAGTGGTCAACCCAACTACCACCATAATAAAATACACAAGCCAAAGCATATCTTCTAAGACCTGAATTATCCTTTTTGCTTTCCCATTAGTCTGCGGGTGGAATGCAGTACTAAGGGTTACCTAAGTTCCCAAACCTCGCTAGAACGATATCCAAAAGTGAGATGAGAACTGAGTACCTTGATGAGAAATGTTAGAAAATGGAGCACCATACAACTTTACAATTTCCTCAATGAAAATCTTGGTATAATTCTCTAACGAGAAATTAGTCCTTACAAGCAAAAAGTGCCCAGACTTGGTTATCCTATCCGCGATGACCCAAATTGAATAAAATTGCTAGCGATACTTCAGAAGGTCGATAACAAAATGCATATTAATTATTTTCTATTTCCACATCGGGAGCTAAATCTCTTGAGTCAATCCACCAAACCTCAAGTGCTCCACCTTCACGTACCGATACACCATGCAATTAGTTATAAAATTAGCCATATCCTGCTTTATATTATTACACCAAGAAATCTCCTTGAGATCATGACACATTTTCGTTGAACCAGGATAAACCATATAACGCGAATCATAAGCTTTGGCTGAAATTTTTTCCCATAACCCATCAGCACGGGAACACATAATCTACCTTGGTACCTCAAAATACCATCACCACCAATCTTGAAAGCCATCACTTTCTGGTGACCAACCTCATCCTTGATTTGTATCAAGATAGGATCTAAAACCTGTTTCTCTTTCACCTCTACAATAAGAGATGACGTCGCCACCTCTTGAACAATTACACCACCATCCTCGAAATCCATGAGACGAACTTCAAGATTAGCCAAATGGTGAATGTCTTTTACCAAATCCCTCTTCTCTTTGTCCATATGAGATAAGATCTTCATAGACAACCTCCTAAGAGCATCAAGAACCACATTAGCTTTACTTGGGTGATAGTGGAGATTCATGTAATAGTCCTTTAGTAACTCAAGCCACCTCTTTTGCCTGACATTTAACTCCTTCTGGGTGAATACATATTGCAGGTTCTTATGATCAGAATAAATATCTACATGGACCCCATACAAATAATGTCACCAGATCTTCAATGCAAACACCACAGCTAATAATTCCAAATCATGAGTCAGATAGTTCTTCCCTGGAAACTTTAAGTGCTTGAAAGCATATACAACCACCTTGCCATGTTACATCGACACACAACCCAGTCCCACTTGGAATACATCATCATAGACAACAAAACCATCAATACCCTCAGGTAGAGTTAAGACCAGAGCTTAAGTCAACTTATCCTTAAAATTCTTGAAACTACCCACACAAGCATCAGACCATAAGAACATTACCTTCTTCTGAGTCAACTTAGTCAATGAAGCAGCGATAGAAGAGAAACTTTCCACAAACCTCTTATAATAATCGACTAAACCCAAGAATCTTCAAATATCGATTGGAGTCATGGGTCTAAGCTACTTCTCAACCACTGCAATTTTCGGTGGATCCGCCATAATCTCTTTACTAGAAACAACATGGCCAAAATAGGTCACAAAATTCAAACAAAACTCACACATTGAGAATTTCATATACAACCATTGATCTTTCAAGGTTGGTAACACAAGGCAGAAGTGATCGGCATAATTTTCATCATTTTTGGAATACACTAAAATATCATCTATAAAAACAATTACGAACAAATCCAACAACTAATGGAATACTTAATTCATGAGGTCCATAATTGTTGTCGGGGCATTAGTCAAACCAAAGGACATCACCAAAAACTCAAAATGACCATATCGGGTTTGTAAGGCAGTCTTAGGGATTCCACTTCCCTAATTTTCAACTAATTGTAACTCAACCAAAGATTAATACTAGAGAAGCACTTAACACCTTGAAGTTAATTAAAGAGATCATTGATTTGAGAAAGTTTGTACTTATTCCTCACTGTCACCTCATTTAACTGGCAGTTATCAATACACATTCAAAGGGACCCCTTCTTCTTACACATGAAGAGAATCGGAGCACTAGGGAAAATAAAACCCTTATCTAGAAGATCTTTCAACTACTCCTTGAGTTCCTTCAACTCAGCCAAAGCCATTCTATAGAAAGGGATAGAAATAGGATGTGTGTCTAGAGAAAGATCAATCCCAATATCAATTTCTCTATCAAGAGAAACACCAGGAAGATTATTAGGGAACACCTTAGAAAACTCACAGATCATAGGGACAGATTGCAAAGAAGGTCCTTCGAACCTAGAATCCTTAACATGCACTAAGTGATAGAGACACCCCTTAGAAATCAACTTCCGGCCTTCAAGATATGAATTTGAGCATAAAGCGGTTTATTCCTATCCTTATGAATCGGACAATACTATGCTATTCCCAATATTTGTATTAGGACTCTTTACTTTGCCGAGGAGCGATTCCTCTGAATGGCAAGTATGAGTTCAACTGCCCTTCCTTCGGAGAATGAAGTCGAAAATGGTAGAGAGATTCGGCATGGTGCTCACTGAACCTCCGTAATATCTAACAAGTCGAGTCTTATGTCGGTCAGCTGCTCCCTGGACTAAAATAAAGATAGAGGCATGAACCTTCCCTTAGGCCCTAGGGAACTACCTTCCCTTTCAATCACCCGCCCATTAAGAAAGTGGGAACTGACCCTTCGGGTCCAACAATCAAGCGACACATAGCACAAATGCAACCAATCCATCCCCAAAATCACATCAAAGTCTAACATGTCCAACTCTATCAGATCAACCTAGGTCTCCCTACCACTAACAAATATCACACAACCCCAATAGGCCCTTGTAGCCATAATGGAGTCACCCATCGAGGTGGATATAAAAAGGGGAGTTGGAATACACTCAAGATCAAAACAAAAATTAGTAGCCACCTAAGAGGTCACATAAGAAAAGGTGGATTCGAGATCAAGAAGACAATATACATCATGAGAGAAATGTTTGAGCTTACCAGTAACAACATCGGGGGATGCCTCAGAATCCTAGCCAGTGAAAAGAGTATATAGACAGTTCCAACCAGTGTCGGAGCCGAAAGTAGAAGTAGCACCCTTTAGTACAGGAGCTGACAGTAGTAACAAGGATCTTATTTTCCCCAAAAGTAACCCTGGATGGACAATCCCTCTGCATATGACCACTCTGACCATATTTAAAGCATATGTTCCTCCCCTTTTCACAAACACTATGGTAAACCTGACCACAAAATTTACAAAGGCATATTATGTAGTTGACTGAGCCCCACTAGCCTGAGGTTGACCATCCTGTGCCTTGGAACCAACACTAATTTGAAAATGAAGATCACCCGATGGCTTCGAAAAAGGAGCACTAGCCTTAGAGTAGGAACCAGAATTGCCCTCACTTCTTTTTAAACCATTTTTCACCTTCTTTACCACTCTACAACTAACCTTCATCCTTATTTGAATACCAAAACTTCTTAATCTATCATTTACTCATCTTTTCTTGCTTCTCCTTCTTATCTTCCACTTGTTATATATACACCACAAGTCTAGAGATTCTCATATCCTTATTCAACAAGGCAGTCTTTCTCTCTAAAATTAATTCACGGGACAACCCAAAAATAAACTTCCTCATTCTACCCCTCATGCTAGAAACCAATTATGGATCATATCATAACAACTAATGAAACTTCAAGGCATACTCCTTTACTGTTATCCTACCTTGCTTATAGTTCACAAATTTCTCAAACTTTGCCTTCCTCAACTCCTGAGGAAAGAAGCAATCAAGAAAACCACTAGAGAAGCCATCCCAAAAGGCAGACTCAGCATTATCACCCCTAGATTGATCCTATTTCTCATACCACTGATACGTCACATCCTTCAACTGATAGGCAGCGACTTCCACATCCCTAGCATGCATCACATAGAAAAAATTTTCCATTTTACCGATGAAATTTTAAGTATCTTCCTCAATTTTAAAAATGATAAAAGTTGGAGAAATCAACCTCATAAATTGGCCAACTCTAGTGACCTCAAAGAATGGAGCAACAAAAGCAACATGCTTAGTATGGGAGGCCATAAAATGGGTAAGAAAATGAATCGAATGGCAAAACTTAACATTTGATATATCAGCTTGAGGGGTCCAAGGAGGAATAGGGGGAATCGGTTTAACTCAACTAGGGAAATCAAAAACAACAACCCTAGATCAGGTCCAAACTTCTTAAGTAAGATGAGCTCCGTCTATATTGAACTCAAATAGGATAGAAGAGTTTCCACGAGTATCAGATCTTATGGTAGGCAAGATCTGAAAAGCAAACATATAGAGATTAGAGGAGATTTCAAGACCTTAGACACTATAGCTTAAAATAGAACCACAAGAAAGGGAAACATTCCCAAATACCTCATAGCCTCTCCATTATAAGTGTGGCGTTGCTACACACCCATAAAAGAGACTCAACTTGGCATGGCTTTGTGGATACCTAATGAAACCTAACCTAGGCTCTGATACAAACATTATCACTACCCAAACTAGGACCTGGCCATAATAGGCATCTCCTGTCATGACCCAAACTAGGGTCTAGCCGTGACAGGTATCTTAAGTCCCATATGTACCGTAGATTACCCCCTACACCTAAACAATCCAAGCATAATATCCACTAAGGTCGGATGAATTCTAAACATATTACAAAATAGCATACAACAAGCTTAAGAAAATTTAAAACATGTCTATAACTGATGACCGGTGACTACCCAATCAACCGGCCAACATCACCCAATATCTACAGTAATCCAAACGAAGCCATCTAAATAAAGAACCAAAACTAGTCTTGGTCGGGAAAAGTCCTCGACTCTGAGAAATGATAATGAAAATGTTAATGATAAAGAAAACTGTCAATTCAATTCTAAGGGTGGAAATAAATGAAATGCTTAAACCTTCAGGAGAATGAAAGCTCACCACTTTACCATAATGAACTGACAAACCTAGCCTTTCTACCTAACTCTGCGCAGGTAAAGTACACTTACCTTCAGACCCTGCATCGCATGGGGATATAGAGTTCGAAGATGGTTTGTAGGATAAGCACTAGCATAAAACTTAGGGATAAGGATAACATAATGCCATAATCCACAGTTTCAAATCATTCAAATCCAATGCACATAATCAAATGCATATATATATATATATATATCACATATCGGGATAGGGAACAGGGCTTAATATGTACTTTAAAATTTTAGTCTAGATTGTATAGCTCAACCGTCATAACATACAACAACACCCACGGGCTATATGGACCGCGCTCTACCCCAGCTGGTAGGGCCCCGGTGCGTGTGGTTGTACAGACCAGAGGATAAAATTATGCACTATGGGTGACTCAAACCTCCCAACATATCAAGGTGGCACAGACTCCAAATCACATAATATTATGTGGGGGACTCGAACCTCCCAATTACTTAGTAATAATAATAAGGGGGACTAGAACCATTTGGTCAAATAGACCCCGCATCAGCAGTTGTGGTTTCCAGTATTGGTTTTTCGGGCCTCCACTTTCACGACTAAGCTACACAACCCTCATTAAAGCCCAATAAAAAACTTATCATACAGTCTCTTTCATTGAACCACAATACATATTTAGGCATACGTTGTTGGTATCTTCATAACAACTACACTTGTAAGGTAACATAAATATGCCACACCAATTATCTTTGCTTGGGGGAATTCAATACCCCCTTGGTTAAATTTTAAATTAGCTTGGGGAATTACACAAACCCATAAGGTTCAATTCAAATTCATAATGCAATAGTCCAAGAATAGTTCAATTCCTACATTTCTCAAAACAAAAACAAATTTCACAATAAGGGGTTGGGGTCTACCCACTTCAAAACTCACAAGTTTGAGAAATCACAATCCCTAGTTCATTCACCATTCCCATACTTCAAATTGACTTTAAAACCACGATTTAAACCTCACCCATACATGGACAAACATGAAACATCACATAAACAATAGTTAAACAAAACCCTCAACCCATGTTTTCAAAACCAACCTTAATATCATATGAACAAAGTTTTAAAACTTGTGTTTTTAGCAAATTAATAATTAGGGAAGAGTAACGTGCCTAAAATACCAAGTTTTACCTGAAGGATTTCAATCCTTGAACCCTTGGATGACCTATTTCTTGGAAACCCTAAGTATGGTTGCTTGAGAGAATTTGAGAGAGAATTCAGATTATTTTAGTACGTTAAGGATAAAATATAACCCCCACCCCTTAAGTGCTTTATGGAAGTGGAGTTTTAATTGGGTAAGGAGAGAATTATCCAAAGTGCCCTCGAATTAGAAGCTAAAATTTAGTCATCAATGATTACGGGTCACAATACAATTTGTATAGACTCATCACGACTTGTTACCCTGAGTCATAGCCAAGATAGTTCCCAGGACGCCCACACATTGTTGACCCTCTACAACTAAATGGTACCACTCGTTATAGGACCTACGACTCACAGGGTCTTATCATAGTCAACATAGAGCCCAATTGGGTAAACACTGGACACCCTACAATTTGCACCTAACAACTCGTAACAAGTCCTTACGACTTATAGTGAGCCACTCATAATTAGAGCAGAACTTTTCCACATACTTATTGATTTGGTTACGATTGGGTCTCTAGGACTCATCAAGACTTCCTATGACTCATAAGGGTAAGTCGTAGTCAAGACAATAAGGATAAAGTTTTCAAAATTTTCAAGGACCAAAAACTTGGGATGTTACATACTCCTCCTTAGGATCATTCGTCCTCGAATAACATGACAAGGCATTTATTAGAACTCTCTGACTTCACATATAATCACACTTACCTTTATCAAAGACAAAAAATAATGATGTTAAGGAATGCGCTTACCTCAAGTACGATTATCTATAATAGAAAACAAGAATGGATACTTGGACTTCATGTCCTCCTCGGCTTGCCACATGACTTCCTCAACCTTTTATTTCCTCGAAAGATCCCTCACTGAAGCCACATCCTTAGTTCATAATCGATGGACTTGTCAATCCAAAATCTCAATCGGGACTTCCTTATAAGATAAAAATTCAAAATACCCACCTTTTCCAAAGTAACAACCTCCAAAGAATCACCCACGTACTTTCTTAACATCGAAACATGAATTGTTGGATTAATGGAGCTCAAGCTAGAAGGCAATTCTAATTCATATTAAACATTACCAACAGCCTATAAAACCAAGTACGGACCGACATAACAGGGACTGAGCTTCCCATTCTTACCAAAGCAAATCACTTTCTTCATGGGGGATACTTTAAAAAGCACTTAATCACTAACACTGAACTCTAACTCTCTTCGTCTCACATTCGTGTAGGACTTTTGGTGACTTTGAGCTGTCTTAATTCTATCCTAAATCACCTTAACCTTCTCCATGGCACAGTGAACGAAATCACGTATTCTCGCAAAGCTCAAACCACCCAATAGGAGACCTATACCATCTACCATTTAATGTCTCAAAGGGAGCCATACCAACGCTAGAGTGATAACTATTACTATAGGAAAATTCTATGAGAAGAAAGTGGTTAACCCAGCTACCACCAAAATTAAAAACATAAGCTCGAAGCAAATCTTGAAGGCCTATATTATCCATTTTGCTTGCCTATCGATCTATGGGTGGAAAGCAGTACTAAGGTTCATCTTAGTCCCCAAACCTCTCTAGATAGACCTCTAAATGTGAGATAAGAACTGAGTACCCCGATCAGATAAGATAGAAACTGGTGTACCATGCAACTTCACAATCTCCTTGATTAACAACTTGGCATAATCCTCTAGAGAGAAATTTGTCCTTACTGGCAAGAAGTAAGCAGACTTAGTCATCCTAAATATGATGACCCAAATCGAATTAAATTACTAGCGAGACCACGGAAGACCAGTAAAAAAATTCATAATGATTATCTCCTACTTCCACACCGGCAACTTTATCTCTTGAGTCAACCCATCAGGCCTCAAGTGTTCCACCTTCACTTGCTAACACAACATGTTATTCAACCAATAAATATACTTAAGATCATGACACATTTTCATCGAACAAGGACGAATAGTATAATGCAACTCATGAGCTTCAACAAAAATTTCTCTTTGCAACCCATCAACATCGAGAACATATAATCTACCTTGGTATCTTAAGATATCATCACCACTAATATCAAAAATCATCACCTTCTACTTACCTACATCCTTCTTAATTTGCATCAAAATAGGATCTAATATTTTTTTGTTTTTCACCTCAGCACTAAGAGATGAGTTTGCCACCTCTTGAACAATCATACCACCATTCATGAAATCCAAGAGACAAACTCTGAGATTAGCCAAATGGTGAATATCCTTTACCGAATCCTACTTTTTTTCATCCACACGAGATAAGCTTCCTATGGATAACCTGCTAAAAGCATCAACAACAATGTTAGCTTTACTTGGATGATAGTGAAGGCTCATGTCATTGTCCTTGAGATACTCAAGTAATCGCTTTTGCTTAAGATTTAGCTCCTTCTAAGTAAACATGCATTGCAGGCTTTTATGATCAGAATAAATATCAACATGGAACCCATACAAATAATGACTCCAGATCATTAATATAAATACCACAGCCATTATTTATAAATCATGGGTTGGATAATTTTTATTATGAACTTTCAGCTTCTTGAAACTACCCTCGCAAACATCAAACCACAAGAATTTCACCTTCTTCTGAGTCAACTTAGTCAGTGGGGCAATAATAGAAGAGAAACTCTCCACAAACCTTCTATAATAACCAGCTAAACCCAAAAAGCTCTGAATGTCAGTTGGAGTGATCTAGGCTACTTTTTAACCACCACAACCTTCTATGGATCCACCATGATCCCTTCACTAGAAACAACATATCCCAGATACGTCATAGCATTCAGCTAGAACTCACACATAGAAAATTTTGCATACAACTACTACTTTTTCAAGGTTTGCAACACAAGGCGGAGATGATTAGCATGATCTACCTCACTCTTAAGGTATACCAAAATATCATCAATAAAGACAATCACAAACATATCCATGAACTGATGGAAAACCCTATTCATAAGGTCCAAAAATATTGTCGGGGCATTGGTCAAACCAAAGGACATCACTAAAAACTCAAAATAACTATACTGGATTTGGAAGGCAGTTATAGGGATATCCACCTCCCTAATCTTCAATTGAAGGTAACCCGACCAAATATTAATTTTAAAAAAGAACTTAGCACCCTGAAGTGGATCGAACAAATCATCAATCCTCAAAAATGGATATTTATTCTTTGTAGTAACCATATTCAATTGGCGATAATCAATACACATTCGAAGGTAACCATCCTTCTTTCGCATGAAGAGCATAAGAGAAACCCATGGAGACAGACTAAGGCATAAAAACCCTTATCCAAAAGATCTTTCAACTGCTCCATGAGTTCATTCAACTTAGCTTGAGCCATTCAGTAAGGAGGGATAGAAATACAATAAGTTTCAAAAAAAAGATCAATCCCAAAATTGATTACCCTATTGGAAGGAATACTAGGAAGATCATCAAAAAACACCTTGAGAAATTTGCGGACCACAAGGACAATCTACAAGGAAGGACCTTCAAATCTAGAATCCTTAACATATACTAAGTGATAGAGTAGCCCTTTAGAAACCAATTTCCGAGCTCTAAGATACAAAATACACCTTCGATTAGGTACTAGGGAACTACATTCCCATTCGATCACCGGCTTATTAGGGAAGTGGAAACTGACCCTTCGGGTTTGACAATCAAGAGACGCATACCGCAAGTGAAACCAATCCATCCCCAAAATCAAATCAAAGTCTAACATGTCCAACTCGATAAGATCGACCGAGGTCCATCTACCATAGACCGACATTACAAAAAATCTATAGACTCTTCTAGCCATAATAGAGTCACCCATTGGGGTAGACACAGAGAAGGGGTCTAAAGTACATTCAGTATCAAAGCTAAAATGGATATCCATATAAGAGGTCACATGAGAGAGAGTAGCCTTGGGATCAAGTAGAAAATATACATCATGAGAGAAGAGTTTATGCATGCTCGTAACAACATCAAGGGACTCCTCAGAATCTCGATGAGTGTCAAGAGCATACAGGCATTTCTGACTAGTGCTGGAGCCAGAAGCAGAAGTAGCACCTTTTGGAGTGGGAGTTGATAAAGTAGCAATAGGAATATTATTTTCCTGATAATCCCTCTACATATGATCAATTTGACCATATTTAAAGCACTTGTTCCTCTCCTCTTCATAAACACCATGATATACCTGACCATAAAATCTACAAAGAGGATATGAAGGAACTGACTAAGCCCCATAAGGCTGAGGCTAGTCTCCTGGTGGTTTGAACCCACTATTATACTGAGAATGTCAATCACTCAACGACTTTTGATAAGGAGCACTACCCGTAGAGTAGGAACCAAAATTGCCCTACTTCTTCTTAGACCACTTTGCACTATCTCTACCACTCTGCTACTGACCTCCATCCTAATCCAAGTAGTAAAACTTCTTATTCTGCCTCTTACTCATCTTTATTTGCTTCTTCTTTTATTCTTCTGCTTATGTAAAATACACCAGAAGTCTAGAGATAGCCATACCAATAATGCAGCCTTGCTCTTTAAGATTAATTCATGTGATAACCAAGAGGCAAAATTCCTCATTTTAGCCCTCATACAAGACATCAATTCTATAGCATAATGCGATAGTTAATGAAACTTCAAGGCATACTTCTTCACTAATATCCTGTCTTACTTCAAATTCACAAACTCCTCAGCCTTTGCCTCACTCAACTCCTGAGAAAAGAAGCAATTAGAAAAAGTACTAGAGAAGTCATCCCACAAAGCTGACTCAGTATCATCACCCCTAAGTTGCTCCCACTCTTCATACCACTGGTATGCTACATCCTTCAACTGATTGAAAGTGAACTCTACACCCTTCACATTAGTAGCATACATTACATGGAAGATATTTTCTATCTCATCAAAAAAATATTGAGGATCCTTATCAACTCTAGAACTAGTGAAAGTAGGAGGACTCAATATCATAAATTGGCCAACTCTAGAGCCTCAGATGATAAAGCAATAGAAGTAACATGTTCAGTCTGGGAGGCCACCAATTGGGTAAGCAAATGAATTAATTGAAGAAACTCGGCATTACACACGCCATCCTGGGGTGCCCGAGGAGGAATAGGGGAACCGGTGGAGTTCCATCAGGGAAATCAAAAGTAGCGACCCTAGACTGGGTATAAACTTCTATAGTTTGACGAACTCCATCCATATTATCCTTAGATAGGACAGAAGGGTTTCCATGAGTATCAGATCTTCTGTGAGGCATGATCTGAAAAGAGAATACATAAGAATTAGAGGAGATTCAAGACCTTAGACTCTATGACAAATAAATTAAACAACAAGAATAGGAAATATTCCCAAATGCCTTATAGCCTCTCTCTTATAAGTGTGGCATACTACACACCTGTAAATGAGATTCTACTTGACATGGCTTGGTAGGACACCCAATGACACCAAACCTAGGCTCTGATACCATTTTTGTCATGACCCAAACCAGGGTCTGGCCAGGATAGGTATCTTAAGTCCCATGTGGACCAGAGATCACCCCTTGCACCTAAACAAACCAAATACAACATCCCCAAGGTCGGATGAATTCCAAACATATAACAAGACAGCATGCAACAAACTTAAGGAAATTCAAAACATGTCTATAACTGATGATTGATGATCGACTAAACAACTGACGAACATTACCCAATATCCACAATAATCCAAACAAACCCTTCTAAACAAAAAAAACACTCATTGTTGAGATAAGTCCCCGACTGCGATAGAGGACAATGACAATGTTAAATATAAAGAAAACTATCAATTCAATTCTAAGAATCGAAATAGATGAAATGTCTAAGACTTTCAGAGAATGGAAGCTCATCACTCCACCTAAACAAACCGACGAACTGAGATGATCCCCCTAACTCTGCGTAGGAAAAATACACTTGCCTTTGGACCCTGTATTTCATAGGGATACATTGTTTGGAGATAGTTAGTAGGGTGAACACTAGCATGAAACTCAGGGATAAGGAAAACATAATTCCATGATCAACGATTTCATACCATTCAAATCCAATGGACATAATCAAATGCATATACATATATATATATATAACACATGCTAAGATAGGGAACAAAGATTAACATGCACTTTAAAATTTTAGCCTGGTTTGTGTAGTTCAACCATCATTACATATGAGACACCCATGAGCTATATGTGCCCCGCTCTCACTTAGCTAGAGGGGCCTTAGTTTATATGGTGCATGGACCAGAAGGTAAATATATGCACTATGGAGGACTCAAACCTCCCGGCATATCAAGTTGACACAAGCACCAAATCATGTAACATCATGTAAGGGACTCAAACCAACCAATCATATGGTAATAATAATAAGGGGGATTCAAACCACCCAATTATATAGACCCTTGCGTCGGCAACTGCGATTTCTAGTATTGGTTTCTTGGACCTCCACTTTAATGACTCATCTACACAATCCTCATTAAAGCCTAATTAAAACAATTATCACACAATCTCATACATTGAACCATAATACACAATTAGGCATACATTGTTAGTATCGTTATGCCAACTACACTTGCAAGGTAACATCAATATGCCACACCAATTATCTTTACTTGGGGGAATTCACAACACCCTTGATTCAATTTTACATTAGCTTGGGGAATTACACAACTCCACAAAGGTTCAATTCAAAAGCTAATGCAATAGTTAAAGAATAGTTCAATTCATATATTTCTAATAATTCAAACCAATTTCACAATATGAGGTTGGGGTCATAACCACTTAAAAAGTCACAAGTTTGGAAAATCACAATCCCTAGTTCATCCACCACTCCCATGCATCAAATTAACTTAAAAACCACCATTTAAACCTAACCCATATAGGGACAAACATAAAACATCTTATTAAAAATAGTTATACAAAACCCTTAACCCATGTTTTCAAAACAAATCTCAATACCATATGAACAACACTTTAAAACTTATGTTTTAGCAAATTAATAATCAGGGAAGGGTAATATACATGAAATATCAATTTTCACGGAAGAATTTCAACCCTTGAGCCATTGGATAACCTATATCTTGGAAACCTTAAGTATGGCTTTTTGAGAGAATTCGATAGAGATTTTGAAATGTTTTAGTACGTTAAGGATAAAATATAACCCCCTTAAGTGCTTTATAGATATGGGGTTTTAATTGGGTAAGGGAAGAATTCTCCAAAGTACCCTCAAATTAAAATTTGAAATTTAGTCGTCAATTACTACGAGTCACCAGACGATCCGTATAGACTCATCACGACTTGTCACCCTAAGTCATAGCCAAGACAGTTCCCAGGACACTCACACACTATTGACCCTACGATTTAACTAGTACCATTTATAATGGGACCTTACAACTCATAGGGTCTAGTCAACACAGAACCCAGTTAGGTAAACACTGAACACCTTATAATTTGTACCCAATGACTCATAACAAGTCCTTGCGACTCGTAATGATCCACTCGTACTCAAAGTAAAACTTTGCTACATACTAGCTGATTTGGTTATGATTGAGTCCCTACGACCCATCAAGACTCCCTACAACTCATAAGGGTAAGTTGTAATCAAGGTTGTAAGGATGAAATTTTAAAATTTTTCAAGGACTAAGAACCCAAGGCATTACATCTTCGATCCACCATAGACTGGAAATCACCCTCTGAACCTAACCAAACACCATACATCACCCAATAATAGCTAAATTTAGAACATATAACAAGATAAGATCAAAGAAAAAAATTTATGTCTATAACCAATAATCGGTAACTGATCAAACACATCCAACCAATATTACCCAAGTTCACAATAATCCAACAAAGCCTCAATGCAAAAAAAAAACAGTCTTAGTTGGTAAATGTCCCCTACTCTTACAATGATAATGATAATGTTAATGATCATAAAAACTCTCAATTCTAATCTATGATAAGAACTGATGACATATATAAGCCTTTTGGGGAATAGAGGATCACTACTTTACCATAATAAACCGATGAACCAAGCTGATCCACCTAACTCTATGCAGAAAAAGTAGAGTTATCTCTGGTGTCTGCATTACATGGGTATACAACATTTGAAGATGGTTAGTAGGTTGAGCAATAGCATGTAACTCAGGAATAAGGGTAACATAAAGCCATGATCAATAGTTAAAAATTATTCAAATTTAATGCACATAATCAAATGCATACACAAATATATATATTATATGTCGGGATAGGGAACATGACTTAACAAATATTTTAAAACATTAGCTTTGATTGTGTAGCTCAACCATCATAATATATGAAGGCACTCATGGGTTATATGGTCTCATCTCTCCCCAAGCTAGAAGGGCCCCAGTATGTATGGCCACACAAACCAGAGGGTATATATATGCACTTTGGGGGGACTCAAACCTCCCAGAACATCAAGGCAACACAAGCACCAAATTATGTAATATAATGTAGGGGACTCAAACCTCGTAATCATATGATAATAATAAGGGTGACTCAAATAACCCAGTCATTTAGACCCCCGCGTCGGCAACTGTGGTTTCCAATATGGGTCCCTCAAAACCACCACTTTCATGACTCAACTACACAACCCTCATTAAATCTTAATTAGATCAATTACTATACCTACCCATTCATTGAACCATGATACACATTTAGGCATACATTGTTGGTATAGTTATACCAACTATACTTGCTTGGTAACATCAACATGCCAAAATAACTTCATTATTTCGGAAATTCATAGCCCCCTTTGTTCAATTATACAGTAGCTTGGGGAATTACACAACCCATAAGTTCAATTCAAAATCATTATGCTTCATTAACCTTTCACACCATGCAATAGTTAAAGAGTAGTTCAATGTGTATATTTTTTATATTCAAAACTAATTTTACAGTATGGGAATGAGGTAATAACCACTTTAAAAGTCACAAGTTGGGAGAAATCATAATCCCCTAGTTTATTCACCATACCCATGCACTCCACAAGTTCAAAACCAAAATTAAAGCAAGAATAGTCATGTGTAAATCATGGGAAATATTATTCAACAACAAGCATTCAAAACCCTAAAACCATGTTTCAAAACCAACATTAATACCATATGAATAATATTTTAAAATATATAATTTTAATAAATTAGCAATTAGGGAAGAGTAATATGCCTTAAATATACAAAATTATAGAGAGTATCCAACCCTTGATCCCTTGGATGATCTACTTCTTAGAAACCCTAAGTATGGATGCTTGAGAGACTTGAGAGAGAAGAAATAATATTTGGAGTGTGTTGTCTAAGAAATTAGGGCCCCAAGTATGTTTATAAGTCATGGGGTATAATTGATATAAGAGGGAGATGTCTAAAACACCCCCATTTGAAAAGCTAGAAAAATAAACGGTTAGTCATTATGGGTCTTATAACAACTTGTCACGAATCATGATGACTTATCTCTACAAGTCATTGTCAAGATAATGTATCCAGGCACACACTGTAGGCCTTACAACTCGTATACCATGGCTCATAATGGGACCCTATAATTTTAGGGTTCCAGTCGTAGTCAATATAGAAACTAATTGAGGTAAACACTAGACATCCTATGATTTGCACAAAATAACTCGTAATGAGTCCTCACAACTCGTAGTGAGCCACTCGTACTTAGAACAAAACTTAGACATATACACGCATAGTTTAGGCTATGATTTAAGTCCATCGAATCATCATGGCTCCTTACGATCTTGTCCCCAAGTCATACTCAGGATAGTAACTCGATCCCCATTCTCTAGACACCTTATAACTAGGGTTATATAACCCATCAAGACACCCTATGACTCTTAGGGTGAGTCGTAGTCAAGACAATACGGATAAAATTTTTAAAAATTTCAAGGACTAAGATCTGAGGTATGACAAAACTCATCCCACAATGCCGATTTAGCATCATCACCCCTCATCGTTTCTCACTCCTCATACCATTAATAAGCTATATCTTTTAATTAATATGCAACAAACTTTACACCTTCAAAATCAGTAACGTGCATAACCTTGAAAATTTTCTTCATCTCATCAACGAACCCCTGAGGATCCTCTTCAACCTTAGAGCCTATAAAGGTTGGGGATTCAACCTCGTAAGCTGGACAACCCGAGTGACCTCAGATAAATGAGCATCATAATCAACATGATTAAACTAATGATACTATGATGCTACCAACTAAGTAGCATATGAATAGATTTATGAAACTCCACAATAGAGATATCTCTCTAAGAATCAGTATTATTAGACTGAGAAGCTTAAAAAGGACTAGCATGGATCGGTGAAACTCTACATGAGGTAGAACAGTCAGGAGCAGGGACCCTAGACTAGGTGCACTCCAAAAATAGGGCAAGTTCCTCATATTGTCCTCTGATGGGACAGAGGTTCCAGTAAAGTTTCTAAGAATGTTAGATCTCCAGGGAGGCATGATTTGAAATGTTAGTAAGCCAAGAGTTAGAGGTGTTCATGATAATAGACAATATAGCCTGAAATAGAACACAAGAAAGAAACATATTCCTAAATTCCTTGTAGCCTCCCCCTTATAAGTATGGCATGCTATACACTCATAAAAGGGATTTTACTAAACATAGCTTTGTGGACACCCAATGACCGTGAACCATGCTCTGATACAAAGCTTTTCATGACTCAAACCAGGTCCTAGTCATGATGGGTATCTCAAGCCCACCGAGAGCTAGAGACTACCCCCTTAGCCTAACATCCAAAACACAGTAAAATAATACGTCAAAATCTAACCAAATATGATGATAAAATGAATATATAAACCAAATGAAAACTAGGAGTCAATAACAAAACTATAACTCATACTTGTCCACAAAAGCCTCTAAACCAAAGTACCAATTAAGTCAGGACATGTCCCTGACTATACCAAAAAATCCAAAATGGAATACTAAACAGTACTAAAGATAATAAAAAACCAATAAAATGATAGGGCCTTCCGAAACATGGAGGCTCAGCACTTTACAATAGATCCACAGGAATATCAAGTTACCTAATACTACACAGGAGAAACAAGAAACCCTTCAGACCCTATATCATGAAACAATGTAGAATCCATGGATAATCAGCAGGATAAGCAATGACATGTAACACAGGAAAAGCAACAAAATAATTCCATGTCCAAAATCAGTTAAAACTACATGCACATATTCATATATATATATATATATAAAGAGAGAGAATATCAGGATAGGGTAAAGGGTCATGAACATGAGAGCTTAAAACATTAACCTGAACTATGTAGCTCGCTCCATCCTAAAGGCACCTATAGATAATATGGATTCGGCTCTCCTTGCTGAAAGGTCCCCAGTGTATGTTAACCGCACGAACTAAGGAATCTAAAGGAAAGGATAAAGGAACCAAAGATCTAGCCATTCCAAAATATAATGTGTTAACCAAGTACATGATTATATAGACCTCCACGCCAACAAACGTGGTGTCCAGTATTAACCCCCCGGGACTACACCTTCACAATGAGCTACACAATTCTCTTTAAGTCTAATTTAAAATAATTTGTACATAAATCCAACCATTAACCCTGGAGTATTATATAAAGGAATTTACCAATCATACCAATTATGCTTTCAAGCTTATATAATCATGCCAAACTAATTCATGTAACCATTATATTCCCAAGTTTCATTTTAAAATCCAAACCATGAGTACTAAGGACCTTTCAAATCTATTTTAACCAATTATCCATTAATGCAATACAATGGATTCATAAATATGTTGATATATGCAATATCTATGTTTCAAAAACCAAATTCACAAACTAGGTCAAGGTTAAAGTTATTTCTAAGCTAAAAAGTAATCAATTTGGGGAAACCCATGTTCACCATTCCAATTCCCATAACGATGCACCCAATTAATCTAAAAATCATAAATTTAAAGCATAAATCACCAATTTAAATCATAGGGAAAGCAATTCATGTGATACCAATCAAAATCCCTCAACCCAATTTCAAACCCATCAAATCAAAACTCATGGATAATTATTAAATAAGTTCCACAATATGAAATTAAAGTTTGGGAATGAAATACATGCCTGAAATACACAAGGAATTGGAGATAATTTGAAGTTTGGAGTTTGGATGATGAATTCACTGTAAAAACCTTGAATGTTCTTGGGTTTTAAGTTTGAGAGAGAAATACAAGGATTTGATCTTTTAAAACTGAAGGAAATAGGGTTATTTTGCATTTAAAGGTCGTACAAGGGGTAAAAAGACCAAAAGTCCCTCATCTCAAGTGAAAAAAATAAAAATTGGATAAAATTAAAATATTAACATAGCACACCATTATCGTGGAGGGTATCCTTAATGCTACGCCAATATCACAGAGGCTAAGCTCTGTGGCATGCCAATATTGGCATATATACCTAGGGTATCACACCTAGGTATATCGGACTATTTAAGATTCTTCAAATTATTAGAGATGTGGCTTATATGTTAGCATTACACTAGTTTTATCAGTTGTTCATCTAGTTTTTATATTTCCATGCTTCAGCATTAATTTTTGGATTAGTCTCATGTCATTCACTAGGATTCTATGTAGTTAGATGACACGTTGTGTTTTGTAGAGGAGCCCATGTCTATTCTATCCAGGATGTTAGGTGATTGCGTTCCAGATATATTCTAATGGTTAAGGACCAGTCGAGACATCGACCTATAGATGAGGCTATTTGGGAGGTCGAGTCCAATATGTGTGGTAGTTATCTCTAACTTTTTGCTAATTCAGGTATTTTCCTTATTTTTAGTTAGAGGACGAACCAAATTTTGAGTGGTGGATGATGTAATTACTTGACTTTGGATGATTTTTGTGAATTATTTATTTTTATGTGATTTGAAAATTTTCCCCTCCTCATGTTTTCTTTATGGTATTTATGAGGTGTAGTGATGATTGGCATGGTTCCAAGTGTATTTTGGTGTGTTTTGTACGAGTTTGTGGTTTTTGATGGTTAAAAAGTCTTATTAGTTGACTTTGGTTAATATTTATTCTTCTGTGCATCAGATGGCAAAACAGACTATCCCAATAGATCCAGAACGTTAATTTTAGGTTAAACATGATTGGTGTGGTTCTACGACTTTTGTATCTCACTTCGATCTTTGATTCAAAAAATTATGAAACTGGGTTTTGGGAGTCAATTTTGTGAAAATAATATATTTTTCAAAAATTTGATATCGCCATTGAGTTCGAAGCGTCGAATTTAGTAGGGTATTATAGTTCATTTGTGTTCTTGGGATTTCGGTGAATCTTGAGGTGCCGCAAATTTTCCAAGTCTCTAGCTAATGCATTTCAGTGGATGTGACAACTAAAGCGTCCCTTTGGTGCTTTATCTGAGGCTCTTTAGCGGCCATACAGCGCTTAAACGGCCCTGTCAGCCTAGCATATGCCACTTTAGTTGCAAGTTGGGTGATAAAGCACTAGCCACTTTAGTTCCACTTGTTTGATTAAGAGGCCTAGCGTTAGTATGCGGGTACCACTTTAACAGCACCTGGGCAATATAAAATACCCTTTTTTCTTAATTTTTCACCATTTTTGACACCTGGTGGTTTTTAGAGTTTTTGGGTGATTTCTTCCATTTTCAAGTTTGGGTAAGCTCCAAATCCCTATTTCAATTATTTTTCTTTGATTCTTGTCATTTAAAGCTTGTTAAAACTCAATTTCATAAGTGAAATTTAGGGATTTGGCTTGAAAGGCATAAAATAATAATTCTATGATATAAACCATAATTTCAACCTATTTTTACTTATTTTTCTTCTATGGAATCCTGTAATCATGGTTAATATATTTTTGAACCAAAATTCCTATTTTACTCATTGTTTTTGAAGATCTATTTCAGGGTCCATTTGACCCCAAATAAAATTGGGTAATATGAATATCGTTTGCTTCTTTTTGATGTGTAGATTTTATATTGGTATGTTTTAGTTGATTTTGATTCCATTCGTGAGAGAAAGGCTCCATGTTGAAGGCGTTCGGATCTGGTTTTCTTCATTCAACATAGGTTATGGCTTAACTTTCTTTAGACTCAATTGCATAGTTAATATTGATATAAAATCATATTATGGATGTGAGAATATAAAAATAGCCTTATTACTATTTTGTGCTTGTGAGGGGGACTATGTTGTTGCTATTTGGTGGTTTTGATACATAATGTGTTATGTGTGTTATATGTAGTTTTGATGATGAACAGCTAAACTACAAGGGACCAGGTCCCTGGAAATACAATATACAGTATAACTGGCACGCGCCTTCAACAAAGTTTTGTCATCTTCTGTACCAAACTTATAGGTGTTATTTTATGCTATTTCATACTGACGTGGACAGCTAGTCCAATAACCTTTTAAGCCCTAATTATCACCTAGCTATAAAAGAAAAGAAATGCCACTTCAATAATTAGGTTTTTGTAAATTCTAAACAGAGAAAAAAAAGGCAGTAAAACCCCATGTTATTACTCCTCAAGCTCTTAGCCTTATGAGTGCTTAAATTATAATTGTTCTTGAATGAGTGTTGAACTATAACTGAACTACTCATGCTATAATAGTAGTGTTTTCTTTTTGAGAGATTTTCTTAGGTAGAGTTTCTACGCGTTGTTGCTGATTAGTGTTAATCAGTAGAGAGAGTCCTTGGTAGAGTACCAAGATGAGATTGTAGTGGAGTTGTTATAAGCAAAAGGAGACTAGAGGTAGGTTAAAATCTTGACTGTAATATACAAGTTGAATATAGCGGATTTCTTTGATGCTTGTGAGAGGAAGCCGTGGTTTTTCCATTGTTGGGTTTCCATGTTAAAAATATGTGTGTTTACCTTTCCTACATTGCCTTTAATTTTAAGTACCTCATAGTTGCTCTACTAGTCTATCACCTAAGATTGACACTAAGGGACCTGGTCCCTCACTTATGGTGTATCCCCTAAGGGTTTCAACAATTATTATCAGAGCTAGTTCACTCTAAAAGATTTACACCTAGAGTGTTCCGATCATAATAGTCGTTTTAACAGAACTAGGGGTTGAAAAAAAGAAGCAATAAGGGAGAGATTACTGATCCTGAAAGCTTTAGAATCTGATTCAGAAGATGAGGATATAGATGTTGCACTCTTAGCGACAAGGATTGTTAGAGCTATAAAAAGAGTTGGTCAGCTTAGTAAATTAAATTGTAAAATTGAAGGTTGTCACAAAGGTGGTATCTCTAA